>NC_090818.1:32231042-32531042 GCF_000390325.3 Nicotiana tomentosiformis
TGCCATCACGGTCCCGTTGGTGGGAAATTTCGGGTTGTGATAACGTCTCAAAGAAAAACTTCTAAAGAAGGAATTAAAGAAAAATATCTTTTTGGATTTTTGAAAATTGGGGACCGGAACCGATGAGGTTTGCCTACGTATCTCACATCCGGTGAGAATCAGACCCGCGTAGTTCGGTCGGTGTTGACATAACAGAAAAACATGATTTTCTTTTTGTTTTTGGTTTTTTGTTTTTTGTTTTTGAAAATATTTGGCTTATTTTTTAAATGACTCTTTTTTTTTTTTTTCAAAATTACGGCAGAGTTTTAGGACTTTTCAAATACCTGAATTTTTTAGAAGTGGGTAAGTTTCTTTCTCCTCACTCTTGTTTTTTCTTGATTTTCTTTCCCTATTCTAGAAGATGTTCAACATGCAAGCCGAAATAAACAAGTGCACAAGTAGCAAGTTAAATGCATCAGGATGGTCTTTTAAATTGGGTACACCTGTCCTAGACGGACCCAACCCGTGTGTTGAGTCCCCAAAATCAAATGCACGTGATGCAAACAAACGTACCTACTAGGGATCCCGCATGAGGTTCGTTCTTCTATGTTTAAATCCTGGTGGAGAAAGGTATCTAGACTGCCTTACTCGAACGGACAACTCGAGCCGAGGAGGGTCACCGTACCGGTAGCATTACTTTCCGTCTTAGCTGGTGGTGCTCCTTGCCTAAAATATGTCTGACTAAAAATCCTTCACCGGGTGGCAAGCACCTCGACTATCTCAAAGAAAGCGGGCTATGTCAAGCAAATGCCCAATTTTAATTTCAAGAAGACTCAGAGGGGTGCGTGAGAAGACAATTTATATATACAGTTCAATAATATCAAAGCAGTAAAAAGCAGGCAAGTAGTACATTAGACACAAATAAATCACCGCATATACAAAATAAATAAAGGCAAATAAAAGTCAACATTTACAAGCTCGAATTCTGATATCCCCAGCAGAGTCGTCAGAGCTGTCACACCCCTTTTCTACCCCAAAAGATGTATAGTTATGGATTGTACGTTAAAGAGTTTTTCCAATTAAAGTGACAAACTTGAGTATGGATTGTTTTATTTACAGAGTCGCCACTTGGAATTGAGTTTTTGGGTGTTTCAAGTCACCTTTTATTTGAATCCCTAGTCAAATAAAGGTTTGACTCTATTATTATTGGTCTGCGAAAATAAAATTCGGGGAGAAATTCTGTTGACTGGGGAGAAAGTATAAGGAATTCTCAGAGTCTCATGGTTCTAGCACGGTTGCTTTATTGACTATATTTGGCTTTAATTATTTTTGGATAAAGTGTGTTGTATTAATTTTCATGTTTTACCTATGTCCGCTTTTATTGCTTGATTAGATTTACGAAAATTATCTTGAAATAAGTCACGCGTACGTGTACTTGTCTCATTTGGCGTGTCAAGAATCATGTCGCGCGTACGTGTACTCGTCTCATTTGGCGTGTCAAGAATCATGTCACGCGTACGTGTACACAATTCACAACACTTACTTATTTAAGATTGTTTGGCCAAAGTCGCGCGAACTCGTACCTTGATTTATTTTGAGAATCACAATTATGTCTCGCGAACATGTACACAATCATGATAATAGATTAAAAGCGCGCCTAAAAGTATACTAGCGGTGTTCATTATTCTTCCTAAACTTTGAGATTATTGTGAGGTTGTGAATTATGAAGTAGTTGCGGAAAAATATAGTATTTAGCTATTGATGATTATTTATTACAGAATTTTCTTTATTAATTAAGAATATGGATATGCCATCAGTAAAATAACAATTAGAAATCCACAAGCCCACTAACAATATAAATACACTAAATTATTTAAACTAACTCTCAAAATCAATGTATCAAATTAGACATACAGCAGCAACTAAGAATAAATGTGTAAGTCAATGATTGAGTTCCTAACCCATTAAATAAAACACTTTTATATAAAGATATAATCTAAATCATGTCTCTCTAGGAACCTTGATCCACTCAAATACATTAAACAATAAAAAATTCATGTCATTATTGGAAAGGTTAAAAAAAACAATCAAATTTGAGCTCAAACAGCGAATTCTTAAGGAAGTGCTTCAAACCTAAACTAATAGATTAAAGCGTAAACCAACGGAATCACCATCCAAGCAATACATAATTATTTTGAGCAAATATGCGGCAGGATATTTCAGGCAAGAATTTTGCCATAATAAACTCAAACCCACATCTAAGCAAAACACCAACAGATACGTGAAACAAAGACTTGAGATAAGAGATTGAACCTTTAGCAACAACAAATATTCCTTTATTAGCAAACTCCTCCAATGAAGTTACAACAACTAAAATCGATGCCGAATGGAGTCAAACAAAGACAGCCCGCTGGAACTCAAACGTGATCCCACCGGAGACCCCCCTTTTGTTGTACTATTTTTCGCTCAGATTTGAAACACCAAAAATTGGGTTTTTCCTGCTGGTTTTTTGCTCGGTTTGAGAGGCTGTTTGACTGTTTTTTGTGGTTGAAACCAGTAGCTGGTGATTAAGAGGAGTAGAAGAAAGCTACTTATTTTGTGTGAAGATGACGAGCTTAATTGTGGGCTTTGACGTTAATGGTGAAAAATGAGAAGGGAAGAAGATGAGCGTGTGGTTAGGAAGAAGAGAAAGCTCGGCTCCTCCTTTTGTGTTTTTCTTGCCCCTTTAGCTCTTAGGTGCTAATTTTTATCCGATTTCTTCTCCCTCCTTTGCGAAGAGAACGTCCCCCTTTTTTCTCTCCCCTCTTTTTTGACTTTCCTCTTCCACTTTTTTATTTTCCTCCTCCCCTTTTTGACTTTCCTCCTCCCTCCCCTTTTTAACTTTCCTCCTCTCTTTTTTGATTTTTCTCCTCCCCTTTTTGACTTTTTGTTGTATGTGTTTGGAGTAGAGATGAATCTCCTTTTTTTTTTTGTGAGTATCCGTGTGTGTTGGTGGAGGGATTATGTGAGGGATGTGCATGGGGAAAGTGAGAGTGTGAGTGGAAATATATTCACACATAGTCAAAAATTAGGTGCTCACATGTGCTAAACTCAAAATTATTCGAATAGAAGTCATTTTAACAACGTGTGAGAAAATTTTGTCAAAATCAATACCTTTCTTCTGCTCGAAGCCTTTTACCACCAATCGAGCTTTGTATCTGACAAGCTTGCCATTTTCATATTTCTTGAGTTTAAAGACCCATTTGCATTTGAGTGGTCTTTTACACTTTGGAAGTTCAACCAGCCTGTACGTGCAATTTTTCTGTAGAGATTTCATCTCTTCTTGCATGGCTTTCATCCACTGGTTCTTTTCTGGATGAGATAATACCTCCTTAAGACTTTCTGGCTCCCTTTCATCACTAATATGGACATACTCTGTGGAAAGGTACCTACATGACTCTACCCTTGGCCTCTCTGATCTCCTCAGAGGTTGAGGTTGTTCTTCTTCCTGAGTGGGGTTCTACACTTGCTCGACACCATCATCAAGTTGCCCCCCTGCTCAATAAACTCACCAGGTTGCTCCCCCTGCTCGGCAACCTTGTCGGTCCTACTTTCTGCACTTGTGTGATTGTTAGAAGTAGAAGGAATAGTAACAAGATTAAGAATTATACCATTCTTGGCCTTCTCTCGCATATCATTAGCAGTTCCAACTTCACTTTCTCGAAAGACTACATCTCTGCTTCTGATGAACTTCTTTATTACAGGATCCCACAATCTGTATCTGAAATCTTCATCTCCATATCCGATGAATATGCAAGGAACAAATTTATCATCCAGCTTTGTTCTTTGCTCCTTTGGTACATGTGCAAAAGCTCTGGAATCGAACACCTTCAGATGCGAGTAGGACACCTCCTTATTGGTCCAAACTCTCTCTGGGATGTCAAACGCCAACAGAACTGATGGACTCATATTGATGAGGTAACATGCGGTCTGAGCTGCTTCACCCCAGAATGACTTAGGCAGTTTAGCCATTCTGAGCATGCTTCTCACCTTCTCCATAATGGTGCGGTTCATCCTTTCGGCTACGCTATTGTGTTGTGGGGTTCCAAGAACTGTCTTTTCATGTCTGATCCAATGGCTCGAACAGTACTCTTCAAATTCCATTGAAGTGTACTTACCTCCATTATCACTTTGGAGACTCTTTAGCTTTTGGCATGTCTCCCTTATCACCATAGCATGAAACTTCTAAAAAACTTGAAACACCTGATCTTTGGTATTCAAAATATAAACCCATAATTTTAGTGAAGCATCATTAATAAAAGTAATAAAATATTTGTTAACGCCCATCGATTCAATTTCCATTGGACCACAAATATCAGAATATACCAAATCAAGTATATTCAATTTGAGATATTTTCATCGACAAGTCTCTCTCATTTATTTATCTCTATTTACAGTCGTCTTACAGTGCCTGTGAGGGTTTTCACTAGTAAGACTCTCTCATTTATTTATCTCTACTTACCGTCGTTTTACAGTGCCTGTGAGGGTTTTCACTAGTAAGACTCTCTCATTTTTTTCTTTTTTTTTTTCTTTTCTTGATTCCTTGAGTGAGAACGATGACCATGTCCTCCATATGACAGCCATTGCTCATTGCGGATTTTCATTGGCATTCTCAAAACTGATCAAGAGGTCTTGTTTGGAAGGCTTTTGGATATAGTTAGAAAGAAAGGACGACATGAAGGCTTAAAGTAGACTCAATATGATGGGTTTTACATTTACAACTCTTGGAATCGACTATTTCAAAAAAAAAAGTAAAACAAACTCATGCCCCAGTTTTAGATACTGGATTTTTTTAATTTTTTATTTTTGGAGTTGTTATTTAGTTGGACCGAACCGTGTAAGGCTGCCTACGTATCCCTTTTTCTAAGGAGTCAGGTCAAACGTAGTTCAAACATCAGACCTAACTATTTTTTTTATCTTTCTTTTTCTTTTTTCTTTTTCTCTTTTTTTCTTTTCTTTTTTTTTCTTTTTTTTTCTTTCTAAATAAGTTGCCCCAACTTTTATTTCCTTGGGGCATGGATCTTTGACTTTTCTTTTCTTATTCTTTTTTTTTCACTTGAACTTTTTAAGAGTTTCTCCAGTTTGTACTCTTGGGGCATGAACTTCTCTTTTTATTTATTTTATTTTATTTTTGTTTTGACTTTTGACTCTAAACTTGATTCCAAAAGAGGGTGGTCAAAGAAAATAACACAAGCTCAAAAGGGGTAACGAAGGGTATAAAGTGTTTGAATAGCAGAAAAAGGGCCTCCCAGCTTCGAGAACGCCAAACATAGTATCCTTTTGTGATCACAACATTGATGAACATGTCTGTCTTTTTGGTGTGTCGTGGTCAAAAGACACTTTCCATCAATTAGTGTCAAATTTTCCACCAAACTTCAGTTAATTCTTCCTCAAACCCGATCTTCACAATGATTTGAAGGTAAAGATCATTAACCCCACGGGTATGACTATTCTAGTTCCACATGAATTTGAACCTAGCTTAATTCCAAAGTGTTTCGACTGTGTATTCATCCTTAAAAGTGTCTTGTTCTCAGTTAACTAGTTCAAGACTAAATCAGTTATCTAGGATCTGACAAAAAATTTTGCTTGCATGTCATGTCACTAGAACTAGCGTGAAAAGAACTATGCACAAAATGGACACAAATTGACTGACTGTTTTTTATTGAATAAAGGATAGTGGGATCTGATAACATAAAAAGAAGAAGAAATGACGACAAAATAAGCTACCATGTCTCCTTAATGGATAAAAGATGAGTGACTTTCCAGTTACTAAGAGACATCTTAGCCACGGACTTGCACATCAGCATTACTACGACATTCAACCATTTTTATTGCTATGGAGTCAGCACTCAAATTTTGACTTTTGATTAAACCGCTCCCCATATTGGCTATTAGATTTTAGGACTTACAACATGTGAATTTTCACAATAATTAATTTTCCAAAGGACATCGACGAATTCGCATGTCTCCCTATCATCACAGATCAGCCAAGCAGAACATGTCTTGTTGCTCAAAACTAGTAGAAGTCAGCCAACATTTGCCTCCATTTTTTATCACCAACTTGTCCACTTGCCTTTTCGTGACCTTAGTTGGATCAATAATAGTGTTTCTTGTTCCTTCAGTTGAGAAGATGATAGAGTGATCCTGGATTATTTGTGTGATTCACCATTGCAAACCAACAAACCAACCATATTTAACTAGCTTTTATTTCAAAATAACAAGCATGTTAGAATGCACACACTCTTCCTCTCTTTCTTCTCTTTTTTTTCTTCAAAATCATTCGATCGAACCTGATGTGGGTTGCCTACGTATCATGTGGGAACATGAATCAAATCTTGTGTAGTTCGGAAAGATCAAAAATAAAATAGATAAACTAACTCTTTTTTTTATTACTCATATACAAATAATCCGACAAAATCTCCTAGCAACTAAAATAATTTTAATTTTTTTTTTGGGAATTGGTGAAAGAAATACTTCTAAAGAAGAAAGAAAATATTTTTGGATTTTGAATTTTTTTTTTTTTTTTTGTAAATTTCAAAAGAAAGAAAATATTTTTTAGGATTTTAATTATTTTTAAAATATGGGAGAAAGACTTTTTTTTTAAAAGGAAGAAAATATTTTTGAATTTTTGGATTTGACGTCTGTGATGACCCAAAAGGTCATCTTATATTTTAGAACTCAAATCTGCGCTCTTAAGCCTTAAAACTCTAATTTTTACCCCCTCGATTTGTGTGCGCAGTCCGGGTAGGTTTCCGGAAAGCTTTTATGTTGAAAATTAATGAAAATAAGAATTTATGCCTTAAAAGTTAATTTTAGTTGATTTCGGTCAATATATTTGGTAAACGGGCCCGGATCCGTATTTTGATGGTCCTGGTGGGTCCGTATCCAATTATGGGACCTAGGCGTATGCCCAGAATTGAATTCGAAGGTCCCTAGCTCAAGTTATGAATTTTTGATGAAAATTAAAAGTCTTGAAATTATTTATTTTAAAGAAATGATTGATGTTTGGAATTGTTAGTACCGGGTCCATATTTTGGTTCCGGAGCCCGGTACAGGTTCATTATGATATTTAAGACTTGTTTGTGAAATTTGATGAGAAACGAGTTGATTTGACATGATTCGGACGTCCAGTTGAGAAAATAAAAATTTTAAGTGTTCTTGACAATTTCATTCGATTTGGTGCTAAATTCGGAGTTCTAGGTATTATTTTAGTGATTTGATCGCACGAGCTGGTCCGTATGATATTTTTAGACTTGTGTGCATGTTAGGTTTGGAGCCCCGAGGGCTCGGGTGAGTTTCAGATAGGCCACATGATGTTTTGGTCTTGGGAAAAATCTGGTTTTCTGCAGATTCTTGTGTGTGGCATATCCTTCTTCGCGTTCGCGAAAGTCCTCTCGCGAACGCGAAGAGTAAACTGGTGAGGCTGAGATTTATTCTTCGCTAATGTGAAGGTATGGTCGCGAACGCGAAGTGATGGGGATTTACCCTCCGCGAACGCGACCGGCTCATCGCGAACGCGAATCACTTGGGGACCTAGGGGAGGGTTGGTCGTTCCTTCATCGCGAACGCAAAGGCCAGGGGAGAGTAACCATTGCGAACACGAGCAGGGTCTCGGGAACGCGAAGGCTTGGAAGCCAGTACCCTTCGCGAACACGACAGTGGCCTCGCGAACGCGATGCACACTGTCGCACAGTGCATAAAACAGAATCAAACACGGGCTTAAGCCATTTCTTCAACATTTTTCAAGAACCAAACGGGTAGAGGCGATTTTCAAGAGTCATTTTCTTCCCCAAAGTGTTGGTAAGTGATTCTAAACCATTTTATTTCAATTACCCGTTACATTTCTTGAATTATCAACCTAAAATCTAGAGTTTTCATGGTAGAATTAAGGGAGGGTAGAAATTAAGAATTTCGGAAATTTGGGGATTTAGACCTCAATTTGAGGTCGGATTCCAAAACCAATTATATATTCAGGCTCGGGGGTGATTGGGTAAATAGATTTTGGTCCGAACCTCGGGTTTTGACCAAGCCGGCCCGTGGGTCGATTTTTTGACTTTTTGGAGGAAAATTTGGGAAATTTAATTTATGCAATATAATTGATTCCTTTCTAAATATTTGATTTTATTGAGTCATTTTTGAATAGATACGAGTGGTTTGGAGGTGAATTCCAAAGGAAACGCTGTGATTGAGAATTAAGTGGCCTTCAGAGCGAGGTAAGTGTTGTGTCTAACCCTGACTTGAGGGAATTAGGAACCTTAGATTACTTGCTAAGTGAAATTCATGTGAGTGGCGTATATGTGAGGTAACGAGTACTTATGCGCCGCCAATTTACCTGTTTTCCATATTTCTCTATTTTTCTTATATTGTCTCATTCCTATGCCTAATTGATACGTGTTATACTAGTATTGTTCAATTTATCGTTTTTATCATGTTTACGGATTTTCTGGTGATAATTGAGTTTTTATTTCAAAGTTGAGATTGATATTATGGAACCAAATGTTGAAGTAAGGTTTGTACTTGTTATTCTATCTCCCTGTTGTTATTTATGCATTGCATTATGGTAAGGGAGAGTGTTAATGCACGAAGGGTGATGCCGTGCCATATTGTGAGTGTTAATGCACGAAGGGTGATGTCGTTCCATATTGTGAGTGTTAATGCACGAAGGGTGATGTCGTGCCATAGTGTGAGTGTTAATGCATGAAAGGTGATGTCGTGCAATATTGTGAGTGTTAATGCACGAAGGGTGATGCCGTGCTATGATATGAGAGTTAATGCACGAAGGGTGATGACATGCCATTTCTATTAATTTTATGGTGAGATTGAGAGTAAAAGCACGAAGAGTGATGCCGTGCATTTTTCCTTACCGTATTCACTATTCCTGTTGATTCATGATATATTGACTGCTCTGGTGATCATTCTGTTATAGTTCTTTATCTTGTATTCCCCACAGTATGTTCCCCTCCCGACATTTGCTATTTAGTTCTTCATTTCTGTTATTTGTATATACACTGTTAAATTGTACAGGTTGATTTGTAGGTGTCTTGCCTTAGCCTCGTCACTACTTCGTCGAGGTTAGGGTCGATACTCACCAGTACATTGGTCCGCTGTTCGAAGACTCAAGGTAGATTTGTCGGCGTTCACACACCTTAAAGTTCTCGTCTATCTTTTCTGTTCTACTGTTTCTTTCATTCAGACAATTGTATTTCTTTCAGACTATTACTTGTAAAATATTCTAGAATGCTCATGAATTGTGACTTCAGATCCGGGTGGTAGTAATTAATACAGTTTTATGATATTTTGCACTTATTATATTTCATCTTTATTAACTATTGCTAATTACTGAATGGGAATAAGGAATTGGTTTAATGATTCTCTAACGTTGGCTTGCCTTGCAAGTGAAATGTTAGGCGCCATCACGGTCCCGTCGGTGGGAAATTTCGGGTTGTGATAACGTCTCAAAGAAAAACTTCTAAAGAAGGAATTAAAGAAAAATATCTTTTTGGATTTTTAAAAATTGGGGACCGGAACCGATGAGGTTTGCCTACGTATCTCACATCCGGTGAGAATCAGACTCGCGTAGTTTTGTCGATGTTGACATAACAGAAAAACATGATTTTCTTTCTTTCTTTTTTTTTTTTGAAAATATTTGGCTTATTTTTGAAATGACTCTTCTTTGTTTTTTTCAAAATTACGGCAGAGTTTTAGGACTTTTCAAATACCTGGATTTTTTAGAACTGGGTAAGTTTCTTTCTCCTCACTCTTATTTTTTCTTGATTTTCTTTCCCTATTCTAGAAGATGTTCAACATGCAAGCCGAAACAAACAAGTGCACAAGTAGCACGTTAAATGCATTAGGATGGTCTTTTAAATTGGGTACACCTGTCCTAGACGGACCCAACCCGTGTGTTGAGTCCCCAAAATCAAATGCACGTGATGCAAACAAACATACCTACTAGGGATCCAGCATGAGGTTCATTCTTCTATGTTTAAATCCTAGTGGAGAAAGGTATCTAGACTGGCTTACTCGAACGGACAACTCGAGCCGAGGACGGTCACCGTAGCATTACTTTCCGTCTTAGCTGGTGGTGCTCCTTGCCTAAAATATGTGTGACTAAAAATCCTTCACCGGATGGCAAGCACCTCGGCTATCTCAAAGAAAGTGAGCTATGTCAAGCAAATGCCCAATTTTAATGTCAAGAAGACTCAAAGGGGGTGCGTGAGAAGATAATTTATATATACAGTTCAATAATATCAAAGTAGTAAAAAGCAGACAAGTAGCACATTAGACCCAAATAAATTACAGCATATACAAAATTAATAAAGGCAAATAAAAGTCAACATTTACAAGCTCAAATTCTGATATCCCCAGCAGAGTCGCCAGATATGTCACACCCCTTTTCTACCCCAAAAGATGTATAGTTATGGATTGTGAGTTAAAGAGTTTTTCCAATTAAAGTGACAAACTTGAGTAGGGATTGTTTTATTTACAGAGTCGCCACTTGGAATTAAGTTTTTGGGTGTTCCAAGTCACCTTTTATTTGAATCCCTAATCAAAGGAAGGTTTGACTCTATTATTATTGGTCTACGAAAATAAAATCCGGGGAGAAATTCTATTGACTGGGGAGAAGGTGTAAGGAATTCTCAGAGTCCCGTGGTTCTAGCACAGTCGCTTTATTGACTATATTTGGCTTTAATTATTTTTGGATAAAGTGTGTTGTATTAGTTTTCATGTTTTACCTATGTCCGCTTTTATTGCTTGATTAGATTTACGAAAATAATCTTGAAATAAGTCACGCGTACGTGTACTCGTCTCATTTGGCATGTCAAGAATCATGTCACGCGTACGTGTACTCGTCTCATTAGGCGTGTCAAGAATCATGTCACGCATACGTGTACACAATTCACAACACTTACTTAAGCTTGTTTGGCCAAAGTCGCGCGAACGCGTACCTTGATTTATTTTGAGAATCACAATTATGTCCCGCGAACGTGTACACAATCAGGATAATAGATTAAAAGCGTGCCTAAAAGTATACTAGCGGTGTTCATTATTCTTCCTAAACTTTGAGATTATTGTGAGGTTGTGAATTATGAAGTAGTTGTGGAAAAATATAGTATTTAGTTATTGATGACTATTTATTACAGAATTTTCTTTATTAATTAAGAAAATGAATACGCCATTAGTAAAATAACAATTAGAAATCCACAAGCCACTAACAATATAAATACACTAAATTATTTAAACTAACTCTCAAAATCAATGTATCAAATTAGACATACAGCAGCAACTAAGAATAAATGTGTAAGTCAATGATTGAGTTCCTAACCCATTAAATAAAACACTTTTATATAAAGATATAATCTAAATCATGTCTCTCTAGGAACCTTGACCCACTCAAATCCATTAAACAATAAAAAAATTCATGTCATTATTGGAAAGGTTAAAAAAAACAATCAAATTTGAGCTGAAACAGCGAATTCTTAAGGAAGTGCTTCAAACCTAAACTAATAGATTAAAGCATAAACCAACAGAATCACCATCCAAGCAATACATAGTTCATTTGAGCAAATATGCACCAGGATATTTCAGGGAAGAATTTCGCCATAATAAACTCAAACCCACATTTAAGCAAAACACCAACAGATACGTGAAACAAAGACTTGAGATAAGAAATTGAACCTTTAGCAACAACAAATATTCCTTTATTAGCAAACTCCTCCAATGAAGTTACAACAACTAAAATCGATGCCGAATGGAGTCTAACATAGACAGCCCGCCGGAACTCAAACGTGATCCCACCGGAGACCCCCCTTTTGTTGTACTATTTTTCGCTCAGATTTGAAACACCAAAAATTGGGTTTTTCCTGCTGGTTTTTTGCTCGGTTTGAGAGGTTGTTTGACTATTTTTTGTGGTTGAAACCAGTAGCTGGTGATTAAGGGGAGTAGAAGAAAGATACTTATTTTATGTGAAGATGACGAGCTTAATTGTGGGCTTTGACGTTAATGGTGAAAAATGAGAAGGGAAGAAGATGAGTGTGTGGTTAGGAAGAAGAGAAAGCTCGGCTCCTCCTTTTGTGTTTTTCTTGCCCCTTTAGCTCTTAGGTGCTAATTTTTATCCGATTCCTTCTCCCTCCTTTGCTAAGAGAACGTCCCCCTGTTTTCTCTCCCCTCTTTTTTGACTTTCCTCTTCCACTTTTTTATTTTCCTCCTCCCCTTTTTGACTTTCCTCCTCCCTCCCCTTTTTAACTTTCCTCCTCCCTTTTTGATTTTTCTTCTCCCCTTTTGACTTTTTGTTGTATGTGTTTGGGTTAGAGATGAATCTCCTTCTTTTTTTGTGAGTATCCATGTGTATTGGTGGAGGGATTATGTGAGGGAAGTGTATGGGGAAAGTGAGAGTATGAGTGAAAAAATATTCACACATAGTCAAAAATTAGGTGCTTACAGCTGCTAAACTCAAAATTGTTCGAATAGAAGTCATTTTAACAACATGTGAGAAAATTTTGTCAAAATCAATACCTTTCTTCTGCTTGAAGCCTTTTACCACCAATCGAGCTTTGTATCTGACAAGCTTTCCATTTCCATATTTCTTGAGTTTAAAGACCCATTTGCATTTGGGTGGTCTTTTATACTTTGGAAGTTCAACCAGTTTGTACGTGCAATTTTTCTATAGAGATTCCATCTCTTCTTGCATGGCTTTCATCCACTGGTTCTTTTCTAGATGAGACAATACCTCCTTAAGACTTTCTGGCTCCCTTTCATCACTAATATGGACATACTCTGTGGAAGGGTACCTACATGACTCTACCCTTGGTCTCTCTGATCTCCTCAGAGGTTGAGGTTGTTCTTCTTCCTGAGTGGGGTGATACAGTTGCTTGGCACCATCATCAAGTTGCCCCCCTGCTCAATAACCTCACCAGGTTGCTCCCCCTACTCGGCAACCTAGTCGATCCTATTTTCTGCACTTGTGGGATTGTTAGAAGTAGAAGGAATAGTAACAGGGTTAAGAATTATACCATTCTTGGCCTTCTCTGGCATATCATCAACAGTTCCAACTTCACTTTCTCGGAAGACTACATCTCTGCTTATGATGACCTTCTTCTTTACAAGATCCCACAATTTGTATCCGAAATCTTCATCTCCATATCTGATGAATATGCAAGGAACAAATTTATTATCCAGCTTTGTTATCTGCTCCTTTGGTACATGTGCAAAAGCTCTACAACCGAACACCTTCAGATGCAAGTAGGACACCTCCTTGTTGGTCCAAACTCTTTCTAGGATGTCAAATGCCAACGGAACTGATAGACTCATATTGATCAGGTAACAGGCTGTCTGAACTGCTTCACCCTAGAATGACTTGGGCAGTTTAGCAATTCTGAGCATGCTTCTCACCTTATCCATAATGGTGTGGTTCATCCTTTCGGCTACGCCATTGTGTTGTGAGGTTCCAAGAACTGTCTTTTCATGTGTGACTCGAACAATACTCTTCAAATTCCCTTGAAGTGTACTTACCTCCATTGTCACTTCGGAGATGCTTTAGCTTTTGGCCTGTCTCCCTTATCACCATAGCATGAAACTTCTGGAAAACTTGAAACACCTGATCTTTGGTATTCAAAATATAAACCATAATTTTTGTGAAGAATTATCAATAAAAGTAACAAAATATTTGTTACTGCCCATCGATTCAATTTCCATTGGACCACAAACATCAGAATATACCAAATCAAGTATATTCAATTTTCTTTCAAACGATGTCTGAAATGAGACTCTATGCTGCTTACCAAATAAACAGTAGTCACAAGGTTTTACCATTGTACATTTGGTGTAAGAAATGAGTGATTTCTTGGAAAGAATCTGCAATCCCTTCTCGCTCATATGACCCATTCTATTGTGCCACAAATATGCAGAAATCTCATCTTGTGCCGCATTCAATTCACCTTGTTATATTTCTGCATTTGTCCTGTACAACGTGCCATGTACAACTCCCTTTGAAATCACCAATGATCCCTTGGTGAGTCTCCACTTTTGATTTGCAAAATAGTTATCGTATCCATCACGATTTAATGCAATTTTCGAGATCAAGTTCATCCGCAAATCTAGTACATGTCGCACGTCCTTCAGATCCAATGTGCATCCGACATTTGTCTTGATACAAATGTCACCAATCCCCGCAATCTTTGAATAACTTGTGTTACCTATTCTAACAAGGCCGAAATCACCTTCTACATATCTGCAAAAAAGATCTCTTATCGGTGTGGCATGGTAAGTTGTTGTATCAACCACCCATTCTGACTCTGAAGCTGATAAGTGCATGCATTCCTCTTCCTCGTTTATAAAGAGGACAACATTATCATTGTTTTGCACCATGGAGGTTGTGTTGTCATCATTCTTCTGGCCACTAGTTTCATCTTTACCCTTCCTTGGATTTGGACAATCTTTTTTTAAGTGAACTGGTTGATCAAAATTGTAGCAATTTCTCGCTCTTGATTTGGATCGGTTCTTAGACTTCCCACGAGCTCCGGATCTACCATAGTTGCTCGAACTCCTTTGATAACTCCTGCCTCTACCTTCTATGATGAGAGCATGTCCTTGATTTTCAGGCTTCTTTCTCATCTTCTCATTGAGTAGAAGAACCGATGTGACATCTTTCAACTCAATGGTAGTCTTACCGTGCAGGATGGTTGTTCCCAAATTATCGTACGAAGATGGCAACGAGTTCAATAGCAAGATGGCTTTATCTTCTTCCTCGATTTTCACTCCGAGATTGGCGAACTGTATGATTAGTCCGTTAAACACATTTAAATGTGACAAAAAATTCGTACCTTCACCCATATGTATGGCGTATAGCTGCTTCTTTATGTATAATTTATTTGTTAGAATTTTGGACTTGTATGGGCTTTCCAAACTTGTCCAAATGGCACGTGCGGTGTCTTCATCAATTATGTTATTTACCACATCATCTCATAAGTGCAACCTGATTACACTAGCAACCCTTTCATCCAAGTCAGCACAATCCCCAGCTTTCATGGTATCAGGCATTTTGGCATCAGCATCTAGTACCTTGTGTAATCTTTGTTGAATGAGGAGATCTCTCATCCTTATTTGTCATGTTGAGAAACCGCTATCTCCGTAAATCTTACTTTACTCGGACATTTTTGTTTTTCACCGAGTATAGTACTACTGACAGTGAATAGTATTTCATTGAACGAGCAGAACCTGTGCTCCGATACCAGTTATTGGGAATAAACTTCCTACAGAAATAACATTCACGGTAATAAAAGCGAAATAATAACGTAGCACCGAGATACAGTAATTAGCAAGAATAAAAGAGTGATAACGACACCAAGATATTTACGTGAAAAACCCTTTTGAATAAGGGAAAAACTACGGCCCCGAGACGAGCAATTGATATCACTATAGCAAGAAATTTTACACTTTGTAGGTCCGAGTAAAATACTCCAAAGACCACTACAACACTCAAAAGAAATAACTCTCTTTTGATATTTTTACCTTACTACAATATCGCTCACTCTCTATTTTTCTCACAGACTATTTTCTTATACCTTGTCTATGAAACCTCACTCTTTCTTTCTCTCTTTGTTTTGTGTATCTTCAACTGAATCAGGAGCTATCTATTTATAGACATCTAATTCTCCTTGCTTGCATCATGGATGACATTATCATAATATAAATGTCAAACTTTCACCTTGTGAAAGTAATGAAAAATCTGACTACCCAAATCACATTTCCTGTAGATTTGGCAGCATGGTACTTTATGTCAAAGGAAGTTTGTCTTCCTTTCACATTCATGGGATGGACCCCACACTACACATAAAAACAACTCAATTAAGCTCAAGTGCCGCACAATTTAAGAGTAAAACACCAAAATATAAGGTAAATAATGAATTATGGCGAAACATCACCCATGTATGAAGAATATTATTGTATGATATACTTC
Source organism: Nicotiana tomentosiformis (assembly GCF_000390325.3). Lineage (NCBI taxonomy): Eukaryota > Viridiplantae > Streptophyta > Magnoliopsida > Solanales > Solanaceae > Nicotiana > Nicotiana tomentosiformis. The sequence goes on from NC_090818.1 coordinate 32,247,019, forward strand.
ATCCGTCCCAAATTATGTCGTTTTTTGCTTCTCAAAATTCAATATTTTAAAATACTTTTTTTATTATATTAACGTGAGACGAATTGCAACTGACTAGATCTTTGCTTCCTTTCCGCTTTTGTTATTGAGAGTGGAATACCCCTTAAATTATTCCTTACCATCACTGACTAGATCCTTGTTCAGGTTATGAAAGTGATAGTAGATCTGGTAATCCCTACAACTCGTGATCAACTTGCTAAGTTGGTTGGAGATCGTGATGATTACTTCAGCATTCCCTTGAAGAATCTGAAGAAGGTTAGCACCAAGTTCTTAATTGTTTCACAGAAGAGAAACATCAAAAAACAAGCCTACTTGAATGAAGTTTCTCAGAGGAATGACTCAGTATTCTTTGCTACAATTGGTAATTTTGTCATCCTTCCACCCCTTGTCACTTTAGACATTGCAATTGCGACAGGTTATGTGCAGCTATTTCCATGACTTGTATAAAGATCCACTGTTTCTGTTACTAATATAGTGAAACTCTAATAAATTGGCCTACTTCATTGCGGACACGGAGATTTCGAGTTCAACTTCAGGCGCCTTTGAAAAATCAGACCTGACTTTCTCACCACGAGGAACTATCTCCTCCATTATAGGGAAGTTCTCATCCTCGATGGCAGCGGAGATGCCCTCCGCGTGAGTAGGGAAAACCATCACTAAAGGTACCGGGTAACTTTCCTCGCTGGGACCAGAAGATTGATTAGACATAGTTAAAACGAAAGAGAGGGTATTCAAAGTAACAAGGAGTTAAAAACAACAGGGATTGCTAGGGCAGGGAAAGAAGATGCACAACAATGGAATAAGAAAAAGAAGGCACAAGGTTTCGATATGGGAAATCTGTAAAACTCGAGTGTGTGTCTTCACATACCTATTTATAAGAGCTTAGGCATCGAAACCGAGAAATTAGGTCATCATTACTTAGCACAACTATCGAAGCGACAATCCAACCAATAAACGCTTGCGAAACGACGCAACGCATCATAAATGATGTATGACGTCATAACGCCACTTTGATCCAGGAACAACGTAACCCCAAAAGTTGCGGCTCATGAAAGGCTACGTTGCCCCCTCGTCCAATCATCTCGACCACTACGAACAGAATTCGCTCATCAAGCCCGCATGAGGCCGACCTTAATAAGTGGAGGGACTAACTGTATAAGTCAAAATCTGCCCTAGAATATTTAGGACAAGATAATGCTAAAGGAAGAGTCTTCAAGCCGTTATCAGTGGAGGTCGACCAGGAAGCAGCGAGTTTCATGGCCGAGATGTCAACAAGGGTCGACGTCGAGCACCGTTGGCAAAGTTGTAACGGCTAATTTTCAAAATAGGATATTAAAGAGAATATTCTAGTGAATATTCTCTGCACTTCTACTATTAGGGTTTGTTAAGGAAATGACTCATATAAATAGAAAAGGAAGACAATGGTGTAAGGCATGTGATATTCATTTTGTAAGAATACACTTTGACAAAAGATCTTTTCTCTCTCTCTTACTAAGACACAAATATCACCTTTTCACCAAGATTTTTGTCCATATTATTCCATACTTTCCACCAGATCCGGGGATAATTCGAACATTCAAGGATTTGTCTGTCATCTATCATTGTCTGGAGGAATAACCACCTAGTTCCCCCTTTATTGGGTGAATCGTTCCTTCTATTTACTTAAATGTCATTTATTATTGTTCGTTGCTATTTAATGCTCTATTATTGCCCACATCACTTGAAATGATTGTTGCGCATCATTATTATATTTCTACCGGATCTGTCCAATGTTAGTCACGCTTTCGGAACTCGCATCTAGAAATATTATTATTAACTAGGTTTAACCCCTTAATACATAAGTTTAATTATTTGAGCCAAGGGTTACACTTTTTGGTCAATTAAGTATTGCATTTCGTGTTTAACATCTCAACCAACAAGAGAGTTGACGTATGTAGGCTTATTTAGTTATTAGAGAACTTTTGTATTAGGTCATATCATGTCTAGCTGCAAGTAGTGGTGTTCCTACATGCTGGCCTTCCGTTTCCTGTCAAAAGATTAATGTAAATAAAATCATTTGTTTTCTTCTTTTATGGTGAGGGAAAGTCTGTCCTGCCTTGCCACGGGCTATATTAGTTAATGATTGCTATTTTTTAGTCCCGTGTTATGATCCCTATTCCATCTTTAACACATCTTTAACACATTCCACGGGCTTTATCAAAAAAGTGATTCCTCTCATGGTTGAGGGGGGATGGTCTTACTATCCCTGGGGATACCATTCTTGCTTAAATTTGATTTGTGCAGTGAAAAAGTTTATTTTAGTTAGGATTTCAGTAATGAGTATGTATTTCTGCAGCTTAAGTATCATGTGAACGGTCGAGAAAAAGACTACCTGCCACAAGTTGGCCAATGGAATATGATGAATAAGTTATATAGTGCTGTTGACACTATTTAAATCTCGTCTCATCGGTTGTTTTTCATTTATGTTCAGTTCGGCACCTACTGGTGTGTACCGGTAGAAAGCCTGCGTTGCATTTTCCTTTCAGGTGATCTGAAGAAGCGAATTTGTGAGACTGAACTAGGAGTTGTCTCACAGTGCTGTTTCACAAAACATGTAAGAGTATATAAGATGAGCAAACAGTATCGATCTAGCCAATGTAGCGCTGAAAATCAATGTGAAGGTGGGAGGAAGAAACACTGTGCTTTTTTATTCTATATCAAGGCGAATTCCCCTTGTCAGCGACAGTCCTAGCATTAGTTTTTGGTGCAGATGTCACCCACTCTCACCCTGGGGAGGACTCTAGCCCATCTATTGCCGCAGTAGGAAACTTAACCAGCAAAATGAACTCCCCACAGCAAAACTACTGGGGTGAAAACTGAAGTGGCTCCAGTTCAAAGCTTTTCCAAGAGAACATGCAGAGTAATCCAGCTCCAATACATTACAATCAACCATCTCAATATGTTAGAGAACAGAAAGCAGAAGATGGCTACAATTGGAGGAAATATGGGCAGAAGAAATTGAAAGGAAGTGAGAATCCTCAGGATTTCTCATTTCTGTTTAACCATAAATCAAGTAGATATTTCCACGAACCATAACAAGATTCTTTTCTAGACTTTGAAGACAAGTACATTAAAAACATCACTTTCTGTGCCAGTAGCTAAATACATCAGTTAAGCTTTGTCCTTCATGTGCATCTGAGTTGGCTACTTTACAAAAACACTAACGTCAAACATTTCCATATGCATTTCTTATACAAAAACAGCCTGCTTTAAGGCCACAACATCCACATATAGTCATCTGCGTCATATTTGCGCTAATCCGAGCTGTATAACTCAAATGCTGGGGATCCAAGGATAGAAAAGATCTTACCTCGAATATCAGATAGGTCACACTCCCCTAACTTGTTAATTAAAGCACCCATTCCCCTTAATTTATGTACTCAATTTTCAAATTTTCAGTGTCAGAAATTAAACATAGAAAAACAAAAACAAGAGACACTGCATCATTCAAGACAAATCAAAGAATTGCATATTGATTAGTAAAAGAGAAAGGTATACAGTAAGAAGAGGGTATCAGCCACTATGCATATAACAACAACAACAACAACAACCCAGTATAATCTCACTAGTGGGGTCTGCGGAGAGTAGTATGTACGCAGACCTTACCCCTACCTTGGGGTAGAGAGGTTGTTTCCGATAGATCCTCGGCTTCCTCCCTTCAAGAACTCCCCACCTTGCTCTTGGGGTGACTCGAATTCACAACCTCTTAGTTGAAAGTGGAGGGTACTCACCACTAGACCAACCCACTGTACATACAAAACAATATTTGAGGGCCTACCCTATACAAAATTCTTTGCTTGTTCGAATCTCATCAGCAAAATTAAAGCGACTCAGATTGGACAGATCAAAACAAATACTAGTATTTCAGTAGTCCACTACGTTATTAGCATGCAACTCCAATAAATGCCTTAGACCATCTCTAAATCGTCCATAAACCTTGGAACGGTGCCTTTCTGCTACAACTATATGATGATTTGTTGTGAACTTAAACTCTGGAAATACCAAACCGTTTTTGCTGAAAAGAGTATCAATCATATTCTTCGAAGCCTCCGGTGTCAGTCGAAATCCATTCCAATGTATATGCGAAGCCCGATAATAACATGCTACAACTCCTTCCTCTCCACACTTCTTATGCGGATCAAAATTAAACGGACCACTGTCAGTACTACCACAACAAACCTTCATCAATGTCTTAGTGATAGGCTATATGTATATCCCTGTTATGTTTTGATGATCTAACAAACTTACTGTCAAGAACCAGATAAGGAACCTGTTACACATTCTCAAAACCTTAAGATCAAAAGGTTCCAGCTTGGGATATGGTTCAACTCTTCAGAGTCAAAGGAACAACAGAGGGAACACATAGCTACCGTTTCCCGAGAAAACTGCACAAGTCAACTGCTCGAGCTGTAAAGTTGCTGCCTGCACATGCTACAGTGCAGCAGTCAACTTTATGGGGAGTGCTCTTTACCTAACTTGCTTACATCATTCAAGTGATGTCACAAATGAGTTATTTACATCAAGAAAAGGTAAAACAAAACACTTGCACATTCAAGAATGAAAAGCAACATTCTCTCAAGTCTGTGTCAATCTTGCAAGTGATTCTCAAGGGCATCAAGAACAAAGAACAACATAACAAAGGACCAGCTTCTTGTATTGAGTCATCATATGTCCTTAGTTGTGTTTCACCTTTGTTAAAGCACTTCAATTGTAATTCCTACTTAGCTTGTTTAGAAGCATTGCGTAGGAAACCCTTTGTAAATCATAAACCATTGTATTTGTGTCTTGGCTAGAGTTAGTCGAGTTGTAAATTCTTTGTAATAGAGTAATTAGAAAATGGCTTGTAATAGAATATTACAAGCTAGTGAGGGATTAAGAGGTTACTTCCTAGGTTACATAGGTTGTAATCTGAAAATTGCTCAGTAGTGAAGTTGAAATCCTATAAGGGTAGGTCGTGGTTTTTAATCCCGTTGAGCTGGGAATTTTCCACGTAAAATTCCTCTTGTTATTTACTTACTACAATGTGCATGGTTTCTGTGGAAACTTATATGTGTGGGAACTAATAGAGAACCTGGTTCTCTATATAGTTTGGTGGACCCTCGAATTCTATAAATTGGTATCAGAGCCCGTTCTTTCTATCAGGCTAACCCCTAGAAAGGATCCTCATGGCTGATCCACCAAACTTTGAAGAATGTCAATCAACTTATAGATCACCACGATTTAATGGCCAATACTATGGATGGTGGAAGACAAGGATGCATGATTTTATCATGGCTGAAGATTCATAGCTCTGGGATGTTATCTGCGATGGTCCCTTCGTTCCTATGAGAACCATTGGAGAACCAGCAGTGACAGTTCCCAAGTCTAGGCGTGTCAATCTACCAAGGAGATCTGGGAGGCACTCCAAATAGCACACGAAGGGACAACTCAAGTCAAGCAGTCGAAAATTGATATGCTAACCACTGAGTATGAACTCTTCAGGATGAAAGACGATGAGTCCATTCAGTACATGCATACTCGCTTCACCTCTATCATCAATGAGCTCTATTCCCTAGGAGAAATCATTCCAAGGAACAAACTTGTCAGGAAAATACTCAGTATATTACCTGGTTCCTGGGAAAGCAAAGTAAATGCTATCACGGAGGCAAAGGATCTACAAAAGCTAACCATTGATGAACTCATTGGTAATTTGAAAACTTATGAAATTAAGAAGAAAAAGGATCATGAGATAAGAGAACCCAAAAGGGAGAAGAACCCGGTCCTTAAGACAGACAATAATGAATCAAGTGGTGAGGATGCTGATATGGCTTATTTGACAAAGAGATTTTAGAAAATGGTCCGCAAAAATAGAGGTATTCCGAAGAAGGGCAGCTCCAGCAAGCCAAGAGGATAGGACATATGTCATAAGTGCGGGAAGCCAGGGCACTTCATCAAGGATTACCCTCTCCTCAAGTAAGACCAGTACAAGCACAACATAGACAAAGCAGCCAAGAAGAACCCGATTCCTAACAAAAGATTTAAAAGAAAAGAAATTGTTGATAATATTGTGAAACAATCTCTTGCTGCATGGGGAGACTCTTCTAGCGAATCTGGAGAAGATGATGCACAAGGTGACACCTCCATGATGGTAGTAGAAAGTGAAGGAGTTGCTTATGATTCCATTTTTGCCCTGATGGCAAAATCTGATGATTATGAAGACAATGATGATGATGTGGTAAACTTTCTGGATGTTCAAAGAAATTTGAAGTCTTACTCTCAAAAAAAGCTTATATATTTGGCTAATGTTTTAATTGATCCTTATCACAGTCTCATTAGTGATAGAAATGTGCTAACCAAGGAACTAGGAGAAATAGAACATGGGAGAGATGATCTAGTGGTGGTTATGGCTGATCTAAGAGAGACCATTGAGAGTTTAAAAAGGGAAAAGGATATTTTGACTGAGAGAAGTGCAAACATAGAGCATGAGAGATATGACCTATTAGTAGTAGTTGTAGACCTAAAGGAAACAATTGAGAAACTCAGAAGGGAAAGTAGGCCTATGAACACCCAAAAGGGAAAGGAAGTTGCAAGTAAGGCACACCTTATGCTTGAAGATGAGATAAAATAAGTGAAATCTAGTCTGTGTGCCGAACTTGAGAGAAACAAACAACTTCAGGAAGATCTAGGCGGTGTTAAGAATGATCTAGAAAAATCACTCAAGTGAACCTGGTCCTCTGATGCTATCATTGCCTTGTATAAAAACAATGGGGGTAAAAGGAAAGTGATAGGGTTCCAAAGGGAAAAGACTCCTTACAACCCTCATAGAAAGTATGTTACTGTACCTGATAACTGGCTTTGCACTCACTGTGGTAATACTGGGCACTTTAAGGAAACTTGTAAGGCCAAGTTTCAGTCTCAACAGAAAAATAAAGTTTTTGCTAAAAAGGTAACTACTGTTAGAGAACGTGGTCCCTCATATAAAAGATGCATGATGCCTGCTTGGACAAAAAAGGTCCTGATTCATCCCTTTCTCAATTACAAGGGACCCAAACTTGTTTGGGTTCCTAAGTCTAACCCTTGATTTCCTTTTCCAGGGAGCAGTGAAAGGGAGCAGCCAATAATGGTACATGGATAGTTGTTACTCGAAGCACATAAGTGGGAGTACAAATGATTTACTTTCACTCAAATACCTGCAAGGATGGAGTGTATCCTTTGGAAACGGCAAAAAAGGATACATTCTGGGAATTGGAAGAATTGGGAAGTTTCTTTCTCACTCAATTGAAAATGGGTACTACGTGAATGGGTGGAAGTACAACCTGTTAAGTGTCTCCCAAATCTGTGACAAGGGAAACAAGACTGGTGATCTCAGCTGTCTAAGTGTTATTGATAATGATGCTGAACTATGGCACAGAAGGCTGGGTCATGCAAGTTTCACGTTGCTGAACAAGTTGGTCAAGAAGGACCCGGTTTGTGGCCTGCCCAACTCAAGCTTCAAGGATCACAAGGTGTGCGATGCAATGTGTTAAGGAATGTATACATGTGATCTTTGATGAATCTCACCACTCATGTGGGAAGGATTCACATGATAAGATTGATCAAGAGGGAGAATAGTCAATTGTCCCTAGTGAAGTCATTGACATGGCAAATGGAAAAACTGACATGATGAGTCACGTCAAGGATTCAAATGACAATGGCACATCTGAATCTCCAGCTAACATAGAGGAACCTGGTTCCTCAATCACAACAACTGAAGCTGAAAACATAGTTGCTAATGCAGATCAAGGGACCCCACATGTAGAGAGAGAATCACATTCAGAAATACCTGGACCTTCCCACAACAAGGTTCGGGTGTCTAACTGAAAACACAAAAGTTCACATCCTCTGGAAAATGTGATCACTCCTCTTGATTCATGAATTCAAACCAGATCAAAGGCAAGGTTTGTAGTTCAAGGGTACAATCAGGAAGAAGGGATTGACTATGATGAAACATTTACCCCAGTTTCACGAATGGAGGCAATCAGAATCCCCATTACCTTTGCGTCTCATATGAAATTCAAATTGTTTCAAATGGATGTCAAAAGTGAATTTCTGAATGGCTTTCTAAAATAAGAAGTTTATGTCAAGCAACCTCCTGGATTTGAGAATCACGAGTATCCTGAGCATGTGTTCAAATTGGACAAGGCATTGTATGGGCTAACGCAGGCTCCCCGGGCTTGGTATGAAAGGTTGTCAAAGTTCCTTCTAGAAAATGGCTTTACAAGAGGGGAAATTGACAACACTCTTTTTCTGAAGAAACGAGGGAGGAACCTACTCATTGTTCAAGTATATGTTGATGATATCTTTTTCGGAGCCACAACCGACTTTCTTTGTGAAGAGTTTGCAAAACTCACGAGGAGTGAGTTCGAGATAAGTATGATGGAAGAATTAAATTTCTTTTTGGGATTTCAAGTGAGGTAATCTCAAAAGGTGACATTGATAAGTCAGCAGAAGTACATCAAGGAGCTGCTGAAAAAGGTTTGATATAGAAGCATCCAAAGTTATTGACACACCTATTGCCACAACTACTTGTCTAGACATGGATGAACCTGGTTCCCATGTAAATCAGACCATGTATAGAGGGATCATAGGATCACTTTTGTATCTCACAACAAGCAGACCAGATATCGTTTTCAGTATGGGACTGTGTGCCAGGTTTTAGTCTAATCCCAAGAAATCTCATCTGAAAGCTGCCAAAAGAATCCTAAGGTATCTCAAAGGAACGCAGGACCTAGTTCTCTACTATCCCTCAGGAGATAACCTTGACTTAATAGGGTATGTTAATGTTGACTATGCTGCTTATCTGGTGGATAGGAAAAGTACTTTTAGTATGGCACATTTTCTGGGTTCGTGTCTAATCTCACGGGGCACAAGAAAAACAAAACTCAGTGGACCTTTCAACTGCTGAAGCTGAGTATGTGGCAACTGCCTCTTGCTATGATCCACTGCTGTGGATCAAGCAGCCGCTAGAAAGGTTCGAGACAATGTTGAGAAAGGGCTCATCTGCATGAAGTTTTGCAGCATAGAAGATCAAATTGCAGATATCTTTACCAAAGCACTGAGCAGAGAGAACTTTGAAAAGAATCGCTTGGCACTAGGGGTGATGAAGTCTAGCCAGGGACCTGGTCCCACGATGATTGGCTATGAAAGAAGTGTATAGGTAAAATAGCTAAAAAGTATTTTCTAGCAAAGTCTAACTCATCTCTATACCGTTACATGTAGATATGAATGGCGATTACAGAGCAGACAAGTAGCTAATGCATTGCACGATTGGTCAAAGGATGAGGCTTACATTTTCAAACTCTGTGAGGGAACCAGGTTCCTTTGACACAGGTTAGTAGCTCCTTTATACTTTCATGCATAATTTTTTAAACGGCTGAAATGGTGCCACGTCATTATATTGTCAATTTCTTTTTGCTTCTTGAATCAAAGTGTCTCACCCTTTATAAAGCGACCCGAATACCCAAAATTGATACCCCAACCGGTCTATATCTCCTCTCAAATAAATCTATTCACAGTCACTTTCAGAACTGTTCATATCACGAATCCAAAATTCCCCTTTTTCCCTTCTTCAAATTCTCTTCTTCAACTAAATACACTCGACCATGTCTGACAATCAGGAAACACAAAATGTTCCAAGTGTCATCCTCACTGTGTCCTCACCTGTTGAAACATCAGTACCGGATAGTACTACTGGGGCACCAACTGAGGGACCTGATCCCTCCACCCAAGAGGAGCCAACCCTTGGTTCCTCTTAAGCAACCCAGGTCAGTACTTATCCTACTTCCTCTTCTCACTTCTACGCTGAGCCTTTGTCCATGGTTGTTCCTGAAATGAGATCGTTATCTGAAGGGGAGAATGAGGACGGTGTAGATGATTATGATAATGTGGCTATTGCTAGTTTTATCAAGGTTAGGAGTAGACATGCCACTACTCAAGTGCCAACTCCTAAGAGACCTATCAATAGGTTGCAGAAGAAGGAAGAATTTGAGTCAGTTTTAAGGAAACGAAGAAGAGGAGATTGGTGAAAGATGGAAAGGTTGTAAATGAGAAGGTAGTGCCTCCTGCACTAGTCGTTGATGTTGATGATGAGGTAGAAGAGGAACCTGGTTCCTTGGTTCGTAAGTCTTCAAAGAAACTTACTATTCCAAAGTCCAAAAGGGAGTCATCTGTGAGTGAAATTGACTTGAGCAAGGTTGAGGATGAAAAATCTTGTGGAAAGGTAGTTGAGGAATCTGGGGAACAAGTGATAGAAGAATCAGTTGAAAAAGTGTCTACGAAAAAGGTGTCTGGGAAATCTGCTGAGAAAGGAAAGAGTGCTCGCACATCAGTAAAAAGGAAGGGTGATGCTAGTGAGGAACCTGGTTCCTCCAAAAAGACCAAGATTGATGATACCCAGGATGCTAGCAAGGAAAAATTGAAAAATCAAAAGGTGCTATGGGGCCATACATTTGCCCTTGATATTCTAGATATGGCTGGCATGCGCCAATTGGTGGAGATCTGTGAATTTCAATAGTGGACACACCTGTTCACAGGTGACTGTCCCAAAGTTTATGAGGACGAAGTGCGTAGTCTTTATGCCGACATTTTTACAGTTGAGGATGATCATATTTGTGTGATGGTGAATGGTATTGATCTTGTGATGGACTCTGCTGTACTGGGAACTATCTTGGGAGTGCCTGGTGAGGGTTTGTCTTCTGTTCAGGGAACCTGCTCTTCGAACTTTAGAAATGCTATCTTGAAGGATAAGGCAGTCCAACAAGGGGAACAGGTACATAAGAAGGCCCTCCTTCCAGTGTACCAACTGTTGTTTGAATTGGTGAACAAGGTTTTGCTCCCTCGTATAGAACAAAGGTCCATTATATCTCGGGCAGACTTGGTTCTCATGGAAGCACTAGATAGATACACAACTATCAACATGCCTGGCATCATGATAGAACACATGCAGAAGGTGGCAAAGTTCAAGGATGGTAATCATGGGATGCCTTACGGGTTCCTCCTTACTAAAGATTTTGAGTTCTTCAAAGTCCCTTTGGAAAACTCCAAAGTGGGTACTCGTAAGCAAACCTTCTCTAAGACCACCCTCGAGGAATGTGAGTGTATTGATAAGGTTGGAGGGGTTGGCAGCACTTCTACTATCTCCTAGTTGATCAACGCCTAAAATAGTGCCACTGATGAGATAAGGAAGCTGAAGGCAAGGAATTCCATTCTTGAGGGTCAGCTAAGTTAGCTTCAGGAGGCACCTAGTTCTCACAGCTCTCACAGCACAGAGGTTGCCCGTCTGACCAAAGAAAATGCCAACCTCAGGAAACAAGTTGAGGACCTGAAGGAGAAACTGCTCAATGAGCAGATGTCAGCTAATGCTCGCATGGACATCCTTCTTAAAACCCTTGCCTCTTCATCTAAGCCTTTCCACTCCAGTGCTCCCTAGAACGTGTTCCCTTTCCAGTATCAAATGCTAGTGTCTGTCCTTTGTTTTAGTTCTGATGATGTTTATGATTGGTACTTCTGTTTTTGCTGTTTTTTATTTTGTGGATGTGTTGGTAACAATGGAACTACTCCCTGCTTAATTTCCAAAAATTAATAGAAGTTTCATCCTTTTGCTGTGTACGTCTTGCTCTTTATACTCTGTTTTTAGTCATGTTGTGTGCACACAAGTGGCATGAGTCAACTCAAGCTAAACTTCTTTCTTTTGTAAGCCTGTTACTAATCTTTTTATGATGCCAAAAGGGGGAAAAATAATTCAGGGGGAACAAGTTGGGTAACTGATTCAGGGGGAACTTAGGAAATGCTGGTTCTTAGGGGGAACATGAATTATAAGTTTGTCATCATCAAAACGGGGGAAATTGATAGGCTATATGTATATCCCTGTTATGTTTTGATGATCTAACAAACTTATTGTCAAGAACCAGATAAGGAACCTGTTACACATTCTCAAGACCTTAAGATCAAAAGGTTCCAACTTGGGATATGGTTCAACTCTTCAGAGTCAAAGGAACAACAGAGGGAATAGATAGCTACCGTTTCCCGAGAAACTGCACAAGTCAACTGCCCGAGCTGTAAAGTTGTTGCCTGCACATGCTACAGTGCAGCAGTCAACTTTATGGGGAGTGCTCTTTATCTAACTTGCTTACATAATTCTAGTGATGTCACAAATGAGTTATTTACATCAAGAAAAGGTAAAACAAAACACTTGCACATTCAAGAATGAAAAGCAACATTCTCTCAAGTCTGTGTCAATCTTGCAAGTGATTCTCAAGGGCATCAAGAACAAAGAACAACATAACAAAGGACCAGCTTCTTGTATTGAGTCATCACATGTCCTTAGTTGTGTTGCACCTTTGTTAAAGCACTTCAATTGTAATTCCTACTTATCTTGTTTAGAAACATTGCGTAGGAAACCCTTTGTAAATCATAAACCCTTGTGTTTCTGTCTTGGCTAGAGTTAGTCGAGCTGTAAAGTCTTTGTAATAGAGTTATTACAAAATGACTTGTAATAGTGTTTTACAAGATAGTGAGGGATTAAGAGGTTAATTCATAGGTTACATAGGTTGTAATGTGAAAGTTGCTCACTAGTGAAGTTGAAATCCTACAAGGGTAGGTCATGGTTTTTAATCCGGTTGAGCTAGAAATTTTTCACGTAAAATTCCTCCTGTCATTATTTACTATAGTGTGCGTGGTTTCTGTAGGAACTTATATCTTTGGGAACTAATAGAGAACCTAGTTCTCTATATAATTTGGTGGACCCTTGAATTCTATCACTTAGTCTTAAATCCCAAGAATGCATGATTGCGTAGAATTGCCATAAACGCCTTAAAATAATCTGCATATATGATCTCAACTTCAGGGTACTTCAATCGTAGCTCCTCTAACGCTTGCCATAGATGATCATTGTGCAATGTTGCAAACAAATTTAGTCCTTTGTGACATTGAATTTTCCTGCTATTATCGGGAAACATCGTTTGAAAACCTAGAAGGCAACCAATTGGAATAATTCTAGAAACCACAAAGTGTTTGGCCTCTGCATCTTTGATCAGTTGTTCGATAGAACTCTTGATTGTCTCCACAACATCACGGACAAGTTTGGACACTTCAGAAATAGATTTTGTATGCAAAAGAGAGTACATGTAATCATTAAAACCAGGCTGAACCATAAACACGATAGCTTTCTGAAGAACCTGCGAGTGATGAGACTGCTGAGGCGCTTGGGATGCCATTCTTTATGAAGGAAAAGGGACTCATAACTGTTGCTGCAGGTGTCATGAAACTAATACCGGACTCAAACTCAACACCTTCTTCGGTGTAATGTTGTAGAGAAGGCAGACCAAGCACAATGGCTAAATGATCAGAAGTAGAAGCAGAATCACTGTCTCCGAGGCTGTAAATGGAATAAAACGGGGAAGTTTCAGCCTGCGCGAAAAAGAAAGAGGAGATTACTAATAGAAAGATGAAGAAACAATGGTTGGTAAGGGAAGCCATTGAAAGAGAAGAAACAACGATCAGGGAATTAAAGGAGGTAGGGGAAAACTTAGTTTAGGTTAGGAAAAGTTCTGACTGCGGCAGATTTCCATATATTCTTTATGTTTTACTTTTGCTTCAAGTTTCTATTAGAGAAACGCTTGAATTTGCTTGATTAAAAAGGCCTACTATTTAGGTAGGAAGGTTGATGTTTCCATATTCAATTTTGACGCAGAATTTAAAACTATAAGGTAACTTTATTAAATGCCAAGAATTAGGAAAAGAATTCTGAATGGATTTCATTTAGGGAAACTTTCATAAGTATCATATTTTTAAATAATAGTATATACAGAATCCTAACATCATTAAGTATATATCAAATGAGGCAGTGTATTATTTACATTTGTAGATACCTAAAAGAATTTGGCATCTTCTTGATGTCCGAGAATGTCGCAATTTCATCCCAAAAATCTCTCCTAAAAAGTTAGGACTTCACTTTTATCTCCTTAATTCTTGCCATCATCTCCTAAATACATTCATTGCCAACACATCATTCCCTTCCCGCCCATAAATCATGTTTAACTTCTCCTATATTCTTTTCCAATAGCCTCTTAATAAAATGTACAAAATATATTAAGTATATTATACATATATATCTGTCTATTATATGTTCATATATGCATCCATATCTTCCATTTTCACACCCAAACTCAGACACCAAGTATTATACCTGTCACGACCCAAAATATTCGAAAGGTCGTGATGGCGCCGGACACTATTGTCAGGCAAGCCAACACCAATAATTAGTAAATTCTCATTTTAAAATTTTTGAAATCACAGTTATTCCCCTCAATTAAATAGCAGAAGATGTAGTTTACAAAATACGTAATAATATCTTTAAACATTTCTAATACAGTGCAACCCATAATCATCCCAAAACCCGGTGTCACAAGTGCATGAGCATTTACTAAGAATGTAAAATAAAAGACAATAGTTGTTCGGAATACAATTGGACAGAAAAATGTAAGTACTCTGAAGAAGACTCTATTGACTGCGGAGCGTCGTATAGAATGCAGCTCACCTAAGTCCCCTCCATAATCGTGCCCCTGCGCCCACGAGGCCGCTAAACATAGGTGTACCTGCACAAAAATATGCAGCAAGTGTATCATGAGTACGTAAATCAACGCGTACTCAGTAAGTATCCCACCTAACCTCGAAGAAGTAGTGACGAGGGGTCGACTCAGACACTTACTATAGGCTATAATCAATATACCAATGATATGATAAATTATGAATTTTTATGAGACAACGGTAAACACAATAACATGAGACAAGTAAATAATTCTCTTGTTAATAGGGGATTTCCAAATTTATCTTCATCTTTTAATAATTTAAATCTCCGGCCAATGAGGCCATATCAATTATCAATAATTCCCCAAACAATCAATTAAGTCATGAGCAAATCATACCGAGGTCGTATGGCTCGATCCAACAAATATTTTAACTGTGCACTGCCAGAGTGTCTAATGGTGCGAACCATACATGAATCTATTTACTACCGAGGCGCTCGACCGGATCCACAAATAACAATTATTTTTAAGAAAATACAAGTTTCTCATTTACAGTCAAGTATCTCATACAAACCTTCAAGTGAGTGAATTTAACCTTATACAATTCTTTTATCGATTTCTATCATGACTAAGTGATTATATTAGCAAGTAAGTGAACAAACATTCCAAGTATAGCATGATACGGGTCCTAAGCTACCCGTACAATATCATAATAGGTACAAACATTTATTTAATTCACCTATGGGGTTAATTCCCTCTTACAAGGTTAGAAAGGAGACTTATCTCCCTCCAAAGTTTCATAACCGGCTCCCAAGCCATTCAATCAACTCAAATCGATGCCCAATGCTCCAAAACTAGTCAATAAATGAGCAAATCCACAAATATATATTCTAATACTCATTATAATCCTATTTACAACAATTCCCAATTCCGTTCGAAAAGTCGATAAAATCACCTTGGGCCCACGTGCCCGGATTCCGAAACTTTTCGAAGAAAATCATTACCCATAACTTTAAGAACTCAAATATATGATTTATTCCCAATTCCATACCCAAATTCATGGTCAAAATCCAAAATATCAAATTTTAGGTTTTTCTACTTTTTCTACCAAAACCCCCCCACAATTTATACTATTTTCATGTTTGAATCCACATAAAAATCATGTATTTGACTCAAAATAGGTGGGAGTTACTTACCTCATAATAGATGATGAAATCCCCTCTTCAAAAGCTCCAAAATCGCCCAATCAAAATGAAAATATGGGTGAAACAAACCCAAACCCCGCTTAAAAGCATTCTGCCCAGCCCGACCTTTGCACCTGCGGTCCAATAGCCGCTCATGCGGCTCCGCAGGTGCGATCCAAATTCCGCTCCTTCGGTCCTCACTGTCCATCCAAGACCTTGCACCTGCGGAAGTTCTTCGCTTCTACGAGCATCGTAGGTGCGACCTGCTATGCGCATCTGCACAATTTACGCACCAGCGGTAGCTGCCTCGCATCTGCGCACACGCAGGTGCACTTCTCCACTCCCTTCTGCGGCTCCCCCAGCTCCAGTCCCTTCTCGCTTTCGCGAGCAATTCGCCGCACCCACGATCTCGCACCTGCGGCCAAAGTCACGCAGGTGCGATTACAGCAGAAGCATTAAGCTTCAGAAATTCTTAAGTCCAAAAATCGATCTGTTAACCTTACGGAATCCACCCTAGGCCCTCGGGACCTCAACCAAATATACCAACACGTCCCAAAACACGTTACGAACTTAGTCGAGCCTTCAAATCACATCAAACAATGGCGAATTCATGAATCGCACCCCATTCCAAGCTTAATGAAGTTTAGAATTTCAACTTCTACATTTGATGCTGAAACCTATCAAATCACGTCCGATTGACCTCAAATTTTGCACACAAGTCATAATTGACATTACGGACCTAATCCAACTTCCGGAATTAGAATCCGACCCCGATATCAAAAAGTCCACTCCCAGTCAAACTTCTCGAAATTATCCAAATTTCCAACTTTTGCCAAATGATCACAAAAAGACCTACGGACCTCCAAATCCACTTCCGGACGCGCTCCCGATATCAGAATTACCATACAGAGCTATTCCCAGACTTAGAAATCCCAAACGGATATTGATAACATTGAAATGCACTTCAACTTAAATTAATGAAATTCTTCCAAAATGCTAACTTCCGCAATAGGTGCCAAAATGCTCCCGGGGAATCCAAAACCCAATCCGAACATACGCCCATGTCCGAAATCATCATACAAACCTGCTGGAACCTTCAAATCCCGATTCCCAGGCCGTTTACTCTAAAATTCAATCTTAGTCAATTCTTCCTACTTAAAGCTTCCGAAATGAGAATTTTCTTTCCAAATCAACTTTGAACTTCCGAAATTTCAATCCCGACCACGCGTACAAGTCATAATACCTGAAGTGAAGATGTTCATGGCCTCAAACCGCCGAACGATGCGCTAGAGCTCAAAACGGCCGGTCGGGTCGTTACAATACCTAACCCCAAGTAAATGTCAATCAAGTTGTAGATAAAGTGCATACCATTTTTATATCTTCCATTTCACACCCAATCTCGACACACCCAAGCAAATGTTAATCAATTGGCAAATAAAGTGCATACCAATTTTATACCTAAACACAATTAAGTAAACAAAATATCCATGTATTTTTAAGACGAAGTACATACCATTTTTATACCTAAACACAATTAAAATCCATGGTATATTTTGGTTATCTGATTGTGTTTAGGTATAAAACTTTTATGTACTTTGTCTTCAAAATATCCATTAGTATAATTTTAGTATGATTCGATTCACTCTTCATAGGACCATAGATAACTTCCACGAGTTTTTCAATATAATTTAGTATAATTTATTATATTCAAGTATAATTTTCGTATAATTTATTATATTCACAATATACCTTCAATATAATTTATTATATTCACAATATAATTTATTATATTCACAATATAATTTTTATAACATTTATGATCCATAGTAAAATTTTAATATAATTTTTATATCCAGTGTACAATTTCAAATATGATTCAATTAAATAAACTCCTCAAAGATTTCAATTGTATAATTTGAGTGTAATTTAATTATATTCACAATATAATATTAATATAATTTATTATATCCACATTAATTATTCTAATTATGATTTTTGAAAGATTCTAAATGTCTTTACTCATTAATAAGGATAAAAATAGATTTCGTGATTGGTGCTTTGTCTCATTAATGCTATGCATAATCCTTAATTCATGCTAGTATTGTAAAGGAGGGAGTGTTTTAAGGGTAAATCGTTTTTCATGATATTTTTATGATAGCAAATTGACAATTAAAAAGTAGAGAGCCTTTTTTTTTTTATGATTCTAACACATTTTGTTAATGTAATCCATTAATAAGCCATTAAACTGGCAATATGCTAATGAATCAATCGTAAATGCATTGTCGTCCTCTAAACATATCTGTTAGATATCCTACATTAATTCACATTTACACAACTTTGTCTATTTTAAGTTTATATATCTTTCTACAAATACATTCTGCTTGTTATATTTAAAATATTTAATCTTTTCAGTCGTTAATTAATGCATATTTTGCTCATTCAATTCTGATTAAGGCAATGGTTAGATTAATGGCAATCTACTGCATATATTATTTCCACGTGGCAAGGATATCACAGATGTCTCTTGGTATCAAGTAGACTTATTAATTGGTAAAACATTCACAAACGTATACCTCATGGTAAGAAATTCAGTCTTCTAATTTTGTATATAGAGTAAAAGATTAATCGATCTTAAACTACTTAAATATTAGGACTTCTTATCTAGTCAATAAGAAAAAATTTAATAATAAATTTTTGGTTGATATTTAATTCCTAAATATTAGGAAAATAACTTAAATTACTTTTTTGTCCCACATAAAAATTATTTTTAAAGGGTAAAAAAACGAACAACATTTCGCTAAGGGTTTTCGTACTTTTAATATAGTATAGATAATTCAGTTGGTGATCTCATATTCCATAACTAGCCGTCTAAATCATGAACAAAAATTTATTATTAAACATCATCCATATCCTACTAAAAAGTTGAAAATTTATTTTTCCTTCATTTTTCCATGCTCGTCAACTTTCCTGTAAGCCCTTTGAGTATCAAAATTAGAAAGTATGATGGTGTTAACATTTGTATTTAGGTCCTTTTGGTTGTCTGGTAAGCAAAGTTGTCCAATATTAGTGCTCAAATTTGGATTCCTGACCCAGAAATTTCTTTGTTTATTTATCATTATTATTTTTTATCATCTGTTACGTTCTCTTCCCCCCTCTAATCTTTCTAGTTCCTTCTTATACAATCATATAATGAAGTCTCATCAAATGTGTGCATTTAGAGAAAATGAGGATATTGCTAAATTTTTACGTACTTTATTCCTTGTGATTTTCGACCAAACACATTAATCTCTTCAATTAATGAGAGCGTAAGCCCTGGCTGGGCGCGAGCACCATTTCACCTATGGCCATGTGAGGCAAGGTCTAGGGCGAGCTCCTCCTTGCCTGATTTTTTATTTCGTGCTCTTTTCTACTATTTTTAAGATCATGTTGTGCAACTTTCATTCCTCTTCACATTCCCATGGTCTTACATGTTGGGAATAAACCTCCCTACAGAAATAATATTCACAGTAATAAAAACGGAATAATAACGTAGCACCAAGATACGGTAATTAGAAAGAATAAAAGAGTGATAATGAGACCAAGATTTTTACATGGAAAGCCCTTTTGAATAAGGGAAAAACCACGGCCCCGAGACGAGCAACTGATAGCACTATAGCAAGGAATTTTACACTTTGTAGGTACGAGTAAAATACTCCAAAGACCACTACAACACTCAAAAGAAATAACCCTCTTTTGATATTCTCACCTCACTACAATATCACTCACTCTCTATTTTTCTCACAGATTATTTTCTTATACCTTATCTGAGAAACCTAACTCTTTCTTTCTCTCTTTGTTTTGTGTATCTTCAACTGAATCAGGAGCTATCTATTTATAGACGTCCAATTCTCCTTGCTTGCATCATGGATGACATTATCATAATATAAATGTCAAACTTTCACCTAGTGAAAGCAATGTAAAATCTGCCAACCCAAATCACATTTCCTGTAGATTTGGCAGCATGGTACTTTATGTCAAAGGAAGTTTGTCTTCCTTTCACGTTCATGGTATGTACCCCACAATCTCCCCCTCCAGTCCCATGCACCTGAAAGAGGTATCTCCAGTTTTTCATATAGAGTTTATGCCAACAAGTTCTTTGCATAGCTCGAACTTGTCTCTTAGAACCACCTTAGTCAGCATATCCGAAGGATTCTCGCTTGCATGGATCTTCTTGACCTGTATAGATCCATCATTTATTTTTTATCTAATCCAGTGATATCTCACGTCGATATACTTCGTCCTTGCATGATACATGGTATTTTTTCTCAGGTCTATTGTATTTTGACTATCACAATAGACGACATACTCATTTTGATGTAGTCTAAGCTCTCGAAGGAACCGTTTCAGCCAAACCATCTCCTTGCCAGCATCAGTAGCGGCAATATACTCTTCTTCAGTTGTAGAGAGTGAAACACACTTTTGTAATTTTGACTGCCATGATATAGCTCCCCCTGAAAATGTGAACAGGTATCCTGTAGTAGATTTAAGATTATCAAGATCACCTATCATATCAGAATCCGTGTAGCCCTTCAAGATTGGATCAGATCCTCCAAAACACAAGCAATCTCCTACAGTACCTCTTAGGTACCTGAGTATCCACTTGACTGCTTCCCACTATTCCTTTCCAGGATTTTCAAGGAATCTGCTAACAACACCAACTGCATGAGCAATATTAGGTCTGGTGCATATAATTGCATACATCAAGCTTCCGATTGCTGAAGAATAAGGAATTCTAGCCATGTTCCCTTTCTCCTCCACTGTTGTAGGACACATCTTCTTGCTCAACTTT
This sequence comes from Nicotiana tomentosiformis, assembly GCF_000390325.3. Classification (NCBI taxonomy): domain Eukaryota; kingdom Viridiplantae; phylum Streptophyta; class Magnoliopsida; order Solanales; family Solanaceae; genus Nicotiana; species Nicotiana tomentosiformis. The sequence goes on from NC_090818.1 coordinate 32,267,652, forward strand.
AGATGACTAGCAAGAGGTATGCTGACTGGCTTAGCATTCTTCATGTTGAAGCGTTCCAGGACACATTTAATGTACTTCTCCCGAGACAGCCACAACTTTCTTCTTGTTCGCTCTCGAACTATGTTCATACCCAGAATTTGTTGTGCTAGGCCCAAGTCCTTTATATCAAATGACTTGGACATATCTTCCTTCAACTTTGCGATCAACCCCTTGTTTTTTCCTACAATTAACATGTCATCCACATATAATAACAAAATAATAAAGTTGTTGTCAGAAAACCTTTTGAAGTATACACATGGATCAGAATATGTCTTTGTGTAAGTTTGACTTTTCATGAATGAGTCAAACTTCTTGTACCACTGCCTTGGTGCCTGTTTCAACCCATAAAAACTCTTATTTAGTTTGCACACCATGTGTTTCCTTTCAGCTACTTCAAATCCTTCTGGCTGCTCCATATAGATATCCTCTTCCAAATCTCTGTGATGAAATGCAGTTTTCACGTCCAACTGCTCCACTTCAAGATCTAGGCTAGCTGCTAAACTCAAAATTATTCGAATAGAAGCCATTTTGACAACAGGTGAGAAATGTTTTTCAAAATCAATACCTTTCTTCTGCTCGAAGCATTTTACCACCAATCGAGCTTTGTATCGGACAAGCTTGCCATTTCCATCTTTCTTGAGTTTAAAGACCCATTTGTATTTGAGTGGTCTTTTACCCTTTGGAAGTTCAACCAGCTTGTACGTGCAATTTTTCTGTAGAGATTCCATCTCTTCTTGCATGGCTTTCATCCACTGGTTCTTTTCTGGATGAGACAACACCTACTTAAGACTTTCTGGCTCCCCTTCATCACTGATAAGGACATACTCAGTGGAAGGGTACCTACATGACTCTACCCTTGGCCTCTCTGATCTCCTCAGAGGTTGAGGTTGTTCTTCTTCCTGAGTGGGGTGCTCCACTTGCTCGACACCATCATCAAGTTGCCCCCCCTGCTCAATAACCTCACCAGGTTGCCCCCCCCCCCTGTTTGGCAACCTCGTCGGTCCTACTTTCTGCACTTGTGGGATTGTTAGAAGTAGAAGGAATAGTAACAAGGTTAGGAATTATACCATTCTTGGCCTTCTGTAGCATATCATCAGCAGTTCCAACTTCACTTTCTCGGAAGACCACATCTCTGCTTATGATGACCTTCTTCTTTACAGGATCCCACAATATGTATATGATATCTTCATCTCCATATCCGATGAATATGCAAGGAACTAATTTATCATTCATCTTTATTCTCTGCTCCTTTGGTACATGTGCAAAAGCTCTGCAACTGAACACCTTCATATGCGAGTAGGACACCTCCTTGTTGGTCCAAACTCGCTCTAAGATGTCAAACGCCAACGGAACTGATGGAATCCCATTGATCAGGTAACATGCTATCTGAACTGCTTTACCCCAGAATGACTTAGGCAGTTTAGCAATTCTGAGCATGCTTCACACCTTCTCCACAATGGTGCGGTTCATCCTTTCGGCTACGTCATTGTGTTGTGGGGTTCCAGGAACTGTCTTTTCATGTCTGATCCCATGGCTCGAACAGTATCTTCAACTTCCCTTGAAGTGTACTCACCTCCATTGTCACTTTGGAGACGCTTTAGTTTTTGGCCTGTCTCCCTTTCCACCATAGCATGAAACTTCTGGAAAACTTGAAACACCTGATCTTTGATTTTCAAAATATAAACCCATAATTTTCGTGAAGCATCATCAATAAAAGTAATAAAATATTTGTTACCACCCATCGATTCAATTTCTATTGGACCACAAACATTAGAATATACCAAATCAAGTATATTCAATTTACTTTTAGATGATGTCTGAAATGATACTCTATGCTGCTTACCAAATAAACAGTAGTCACAAGGTTTTACCGTTTTACCTTTGGCATAAGAAATGAGTGATTTCTTGGCAAGAATCTGCAATCCCTTCTCATAAGAAATGAGTGATTTCTGTGCCACAAATTTGCAGAAATCTCATCTTGTGCCGCGTTCAATTCACCTTAGCATATTTTTGCATTTGTTCTGTACAACGTGCCATGAGCAACTCCCTTTGCAATCACCAATGATCCCTTGGTGAGTCTCCACTTTTGATTTACAAAATATTTCTCGTATCCATCTCGGTCTAAAACAATTCACGAGATCAAGTTCATCCGCAAATCAGGTACATGTCGCACGTCCTTCAGAACCAATGTGCATCCGACATTTGTCTTGATACAAATATCACCAATCCACGCAATCTTTGAGTAACTTGTGTTACCCATTATCACAAGGCCGAAATCACCTGCTACATATCTGCAAAAAGGATCTCTTACCTGTATGGCATGATAAGATTTTGTTGTATCAACCACCCATTCCGACTCTGCACCCGATAAGTGAATGCATTCCTCTTCCTCGTTTATAAAGAGGACAACATTATCATTGTTTTGCACCATGGCGGTTGTGTTGTCGTCATTCTTCTGGCCACTAGTTTCACCTTTGCCCTTCCTTGGATTTGGGCAATCTCTTTTGAAGTGACTTGGTTGATCACAATTGTAGAATTTCCTAGCTCTTGATTTGGATCGGTTCTTAGACTTCCCACGAGCTCCAGATTTACCATAGTTGCTCGAACTCCTTTGATAACTCCTTCCTCTACCTTATGTGATAAGAGCATGCCCTTGATTTTCAGGCTTCTTTCTCATCTTCTCATTGAGTAGAAGAGCCGATGTGACATCGTTCAACTCAATGGTAGTCTTACCGTACAGGATGGTTGTTGCCAGCTTATCGTACGAAGATAGCAACGACTTCAATAATAAGATGGCTTTATCTTCTTTCTCAATTTTCACCCCGAGATTGGCGAGCTATGTGATTAGTCTGTTAAACACATTTAAATGTGACAAAAAATTTGTACCTTCACACATGTGTAGGGCGTATAACTGCTTCTTCAGATACAATTTATTTGTTAGTATTTTGGACATGTATAGGATTTCCAACCTTGTCCAAATGCCACGTGCGGTGTCTTCATCAATGATGTTATTTACCACATCATCTGATAAGTGCAACCTGATTGCACTAGCAGCCCTTTCATCCAAGTCAGCCCAATCCTCAGCTTTCATGGTATCAGGCATTTTGGCATCAACATCTAGTACCTTGTGTAATCCTTGTTGGATGAGCATATCTCTCATCCTTCTTTGCCATGTTGAGAAACCCCTCTCTCCGTTAAATTTTACTACCTCGTACTTTACTCCGGATATTTATTTTTCACCGAGTATAGTACTACTGATAGTGAATAGTATTTCTCTGAATGAGCAGAACCTGTGCTCTGATACCAGTTGTTGGGAATAAACTCCCTACAGAAATAATATTCACAGTAATAAAAACGGAATAATAATGTAGCACCGAGATACGGTAATTAGCAAGAATGAAAGAGTGACAACGACACCAAGATTTTTATGTGAAAAACCCTTTTGAATAAGGGAAAAACCACGGCCCCGAGACGAGCAACTAATATCACTATAGCAAGGAATTTTACACTTTGTAGGTCCGAGTAAAATATTCTAAAGACCACTACAACACTCAAAATAAATAACTCTATTTTGATATTCCCACTTCACTACAATATCGCTTACTCTCTATTTTTCTCACAGACTATTTTCTTATACATTGTCTGTGAAATCTCACTCTTTCTTTCTCTCTTTGTTTTGTGTATCTTCAACTGAATCAGGAGCTATCTATTTATAGACGTCCAATTCTCCTTGCTTGCATCATGGATGATATTATCATAATATAAATGTCAAACTTTCATCTTGTGAAAGCAATGAAACATCTGCCAACCCAAATCACATTTCCTGTAGATTTGGCAGTATGGTACTTTATGTCAAAGTAAGTTTGTCTTCCTTTCACATTCATGGGATGGACCCCACACTACACATAAAAATAACTCAATTAAGCTCAAGTGTCGCACAATTTAATAGTAAAATACCAAAATGTAAGGTAAATAATAAATTATGGCCAAACATCACCCGTGTATGAAGAAAATTATTGTATGATATACTCTATCCGTCCCAAATTATGTTGTTTTTCGCTTCTCAAAATTCAATATTTTAAAATATATTTTTTACTCCTTTGGTTGCAATTTATGTGAACCCGTTTGACTGGGCACGAAGTTTAAGAAAAGAGAGAACACTTTTGAACTTGTGGTGTAAAATAAGGCAGATATATTTTGTGTGGCTATAAATTATTGCATAAAAGTAAATTATTTTCAAATTAGGAAAGTGGTCATTCTTTTTTACACGGACTAAAAAGGAAATAGGTTCACATAAATTGAAACGGAAGGAGTATTATATTAACGTGAGAAGAATTGCAACTGACTAGATCTTTGCTTTCTTTCCGCTTTTGTTATTGAGAGCGGAATAACCCTTTAGTTATTCCTTACCATCACTGACAAGATCCTTGTTCAGGTTATGAAAGTGATAGTAGATCTGGTAATCCCTATAATTCTTGATCAGCTTGCTAAGTTGGTTGGAGATCGAGATGATTACTTCAGCATTCCCTTGAAGAATCTGAAGAAGGTTAGCACCAAGTTCTTAATTGTTTCACAGAAGAGAAACATCAAAAGACAAGCCTACTTGAATGAAGTTTCTCAGAGGAATGACTCAGTATCCTTTGCTACAATTGGAAATTTCGTCATCCTTACACCCCTTGTCACTTTAGACATTGCAATTGCGACAGGTTATGTGCAGCTATATAAATTTGTGAAAGTCCTGCTAGTTATCGAGATGAATGGTCTTTTGGAGTTGTTCATTAACAGATCATTACTAGTAAAAGGTGATCGAATGGGCACTTTTCTCTCGCTTGAGTCTTTTTCGTTTGTAGGTGTCACCACAAGAACTAGCAATGTGATGGTGTTGGATATTCTTAACTCATTGATTGAACCTCTCACGATAGTGAAGCCGGTTTTGTTTAGTGTAACTTCAGATCAAATGCAGATAAAACCATTCGTTACATTTTCACATATATCACCAATGCAGCGTTAGTTGTGGACATTGATATCGCTTTAGAAAATATGACATTTACTTATTCTTGTGAGAGAAAATCTTATGCAAATACAAGCCAATACAAGGGATGGACATGATCGGAAGTATTTGTCTTTTTCATTTGTTATAGTAAACGCTATCCGAAGAAAAGGAAAAAATAATCAAATCCTCCCATAAGTTAGTGTTTAATGTTATCCATCTATTTAGGAGCAATTCAACTATTTTTATATGAATTATCTATCGAGTTCCGAAATAATTAACATAACTATCACATGCTCTCCTTTGTTTTTTATATGAACCTTTACAATTGCTAGTTCTCCTCTTTCTCATCCTTTTTGTTTTTTTAATTCTTTCTAGCAAATCCGTACTTACTTAATTCCCCTTTTAAGCTATTTAGAGCCCGTTTGGACATGACCACTTAGTTTGCTTATATTGGTTTATCTTTCAGTTGGATAATAACTATCACATCCTCTAAAGGAATATTGATATTTCATTTTTTTAAAATAGCCAGTACTCACTCATTATAAAATACATTGTATACGGTTAAAACCGGGCCCACCCGATTTTACTATTTGACCGAGACCGGGAGGTTGCATCGAAGGATAGCCTCGTAACGGAATAGACTAAATCACGAGGATAGGATACCGAGTTCAGAATCGAGGTATATGTCGAGATCGAGGCTAGTAGCGATCGAAGCCAAATGAGGCAGACATCGAGCAAGATCGAAGATAGCACAATAACAGAAATGCGAGATATACGTGACTGGTCGAGGATCATGGCGTAAATCTCGGAACGGATCAAATCAGAAACGGTTAATTAGCTAATCATGAGATTTTCTTATGTAATTAGAATTATACTATAAGTCGAATTCCTCTACTATTTAAAGGGGGGGGGGGAGGGGAGGTTCTAATCATTTGTAAGATACATTGTTCACAAATATCAAAGCAATATAATTCTCTTTCTCGTTTATACTATTGTTCATCAGCTTGTTATATTTTAATTATTCTTACATCAACCAGTTCTAGGGTATCCAAACTCGAGGGTTGAGTTCCATTCTAACACTGGTTTGCTTTGCTTTATAGTTCATTTCTGTTATTAATCTTCATATTTATCAATTGGTATTAAGTGAAATCACGTGTCCTTAGAACCACATTATAAGTTTAATTGTTATCCAATTTTAAGGGTAAACAGTTTGGCGCACACCGTGGGGCCAAGGATAATAGTGATTGCTTAATACTGATTCCGATAACACACACTGCCTTATACTTGTTCTCGTAAGAATCTTTGTTTTCAGGATAAACATGTCAAACTCACAAGCAACGCCTACACATGGTGACAACGACTTCGGATTTCATGGGGAAAATGACAATATAGCCGCCCCAGGGATCGAGGCACCTCAGGTTGGTCTCGAGGGAGCGCCAATTGCAAATTCCTATGATGTCAGTTCACATGTCGCCCTAAATACAAATTTTGGCATTGATCGCGAAGGTAGCGCACGCAGGGAAGTTCGATCAGGTGGTCGAGGTACGCAGGGCGGAGAAGATGGTAGTGCTAACCTCCAATTGATATTCGAAATGTTACAGGCTCAACAAGCCGCTATAGAACAACTACAAAATCAAGACCGAACACCGAGTAGGATCGATCCAGAAGTCGTCCACAGGACAGAGCCTGTGCCGGAAAGGTCGAACGCCAACGAATCGGGGACTGACCCCGCCATTATGAAAATGCTCGAGGAGCTCACTAAACGGATTGAATCGGGAGAAAAGAAAATCAAGGCAAGTGACAAGAAAGTGGAGACATACAACTCCCGGGTTGACCAAATAACGGGGGCACCGCCGATTCTAAAGGGTATAGATCCAAAGAAATTCATACAGAAGCCTTTCTCTCCAAGTGCGGCTCCAAAACCCATTCCGAAGAAATTCCGAATGCCAGAAATTCCTAAGTACAGTGGGACCACCGACCCTAATGAGCATGTCACTTCTTATACATGCGCAATAAAAGGGAATGACTTGGAAGACGATGAGATTGAATCTGTTCTATTGAAGAAATTTAGAGAAACCTTGTCGAAAGGAGCAATAACATGGTACCACAATTTGCCGCCTAATTCCATCGATTCCTTCACCATGCTTGCAGACTCCTTCGTAAAGGCACATGCCCGAGCAATAAAAGGTTGTGACTAGGAAGTCGGACCTCTTCAGGGTGAAACAAAAAGACGACGAAATATTGAGGGAATTCGTATCTCAGTTCTAGATGGAATACATGGAACTACCACCGCTCACAGACAATTGGGTTGTTCAAGCCTTTACTCAAGGTTTGAATGAACGAAGTTCGGTGGCATCACGACAGCTAAAGCAAAATTTAAGAATATCCAGCGGTAACCTAGGCCGATGTACATAATCAGTACCAGTCAAAGATCAGGGTCGAGGATGATCAATTAGGGACCCCTTCCAGTTCCGTTTATCCAAACAGGGCCATCGGCATAACTCAAAGGGATATCGACAGTGAACCCCGATCAAACAGAGATCGATATCAGCCATACAACGCAGATCGTAGAAACAACGGCCCAGGACGCAACCATCCAAAATGATCGAAGGAACGATCGAGGACAGAGCTCTCGAGGTCTCATGAGAAAAAGTGGCTTCGATAAACATGACGATCCCACAGAAGCACCATGATTATCAGAATACAACTTCAGCATCGACGCATCAGGTATTGTGTCAGTCATTGGGAGAATCAAAGATACTAGATGGCCCAGACACCTACAAACCGATCCATCCCAAAGAAACCCCAATCAAATATGCAAATACCATAGTACACATGGTCATAAAACCGAAGACAGCAGACAACCAAGGAAGGAGGTGGCTCGTCTATTCAACGAGGGTCACCTTCGAGAATTATTGAGCGACCGAGCTAAAAACCATTTCAGAGACAGGGATGCAAATAGGAAAAACGTGTAGGAAGAACCACAGCACGTGATTCACATGATCGTTGGTGGGATCAATATTCCACAAGGGCCCGTTTTCAAACGCACTAAGGTATCGATCACCAGGGAAAAACGAACTCGAGATTATGTACCAAAAGGCACTTTATCATTCAACGATGAGGAAGCGGAAGGGATATTACAACCCCACAATGATGCATTGGTAATCTCTATCATTGTGAATAAAATTCAGGTTAAACATGTTTTAATTGATCCAGGAAGCTCGGCCAAAATTATTCGATCGAGGGTCGTGGAGTAGATTGGCCTACAAGATCATATCGTACCCGTAGCTTGGATTATCAATGGCTTCAACATGGTGAGTGAAACAGCTAAAGATGAAATCATCCTACCAGTAATTGTAGCCGGAACTATTCAAGAATGCTATGTGCAACTCCCTTTGAAATCACCAATGATACCTTGGTGAGTCTTCACTTTTGATTTGCAAATTAGTTATCGTATCCATCTCGGTCTAAAGCAATTTTCGAGATCAAGTTCATCCGCAAATCAGGTACATGTCGCACGTCCTTCAGAACCAGTGTGCATCTGACATTTGTCTTGATAAAAAGATAACCAATCCACGCAATCTTTGAATAACTTGTGTTACCCATTCTCACAAGGCCAAAATCACCTGCTACATATCTACAAAAAAGATCTCTTATCGGGGTGGCATGGTAAGATATTGTTGTATCAATCACCTATTCTGACTCTGGACCTGATAAGTGCATGCATTCCTCTTCCTCGTTTATAAAGAGGACAACATTATCATTGTTTTGCACCATGACAGTTGTGTTGTCGTCATTCTTCTGGCCACTAGTTTCACCTTTACCCTTCCTTGGATTTGGGCAATCTCTTTTTAAGTGACCTGGTTAATCACAATTGTAGCAATTCCTTGCTCTTGATTTGGATCGGTTCTTAGACTTCCTACGAGCTCCGGATCTACCATAGTTTCTCGAACTCCTTTGATAACTCCTGCCTCTACCTTCTATGATGAGAGCATGTCCTTGATTTTCAGGCTTCTTTCTCATCTTCTCATTGAGTAGAAGAACCGATGTGACATCTTTCAACTCAATGGTAGTCTTACCGTGCATGATGGTTGTTGCCAGATTATCGTACGAAGATGGCAACGAGTTCAATAGCAAGAAGGCTTTATCTTCTTCCTCGATTTTCACTCTGAGATTGGTGAGCTGTGTGATTAGTCCATTAAACACATTTAAATGTGACAAAAATTTTGTACCTTCACCCATGTGTAGGCCGTATAGCTGCTTCTTTATGTACAATTTGTTTGTTAGAATTTTGGACTTGTATAGGCTTTCCAAACTTGTCCAATTGCCACGTGCGGTGTCTTCATCAATGATGTTATTTACCACATCATCTCATAAGTGCAACCTGATTACACTAGCAGCCCTTTCATCCAAGTCAGCCCAATCCTCAACTTTCATGGTATCAGGTATTTTGGCATCAGCATCTAGTACCTTGTGTAATCTTTGTTGTATGAGGAGATCTCTCATCCTTATTTGTCATGTTGAGAAACTACTATCTCCGTTAAAATTTGCTACTTCGTACTTTACTCAGACATTTTTGTTTTTCACCGAGTATAGTACTACTGACAGTGAATGGTATTTAATTGAACGAGCAAAACCTGTGCTCTGATACCAGTTATTGGGAATAAACTCCCTACAGAAATAATATTCACGGGAATAAAAGCGAAATAATAACGTAGCACCGAGATACGGTAATTAGCAAGAATAAAAGAGTGATAACGACACCAAGATATTTACGTGAAAAATCTTTTTGAATAAGGGAAAAATTACGGCCCCGAGACGAGCAATTGATATCACTATAGCAAGAAATTTTATACTTTGTAGGTCCGAGTAAAATACTCCAAAGATCACTACAACACTCAAAAGAAATAACTCTCTTTTGATATTCCCACCTTACTACAATATCACTCACTCTCTATTTTTCTCACAGACTATTTTCTTATACCTTGTCTATGAAACCTCACTCTTTCTTTCTCTCTTTGTTTTGTGTATCTTCAACTGAATCAGGAGCTATCTATTTATAGACATCTAATTCTCCTTGCTTGCATCATGGATGACATTATCATAATATAAATGTCATACTTTCACCTTGTGAAAGCAATGAAAAATCTGCCAACCCAAATCACATTTCCTGTAGATTTGGAAGCATGGTACTTTATGTCAAAATAAGTTTGTCTTCCTTTCACATTCTTGGGATGGACCCCATACTACACATAAAAACAACTCAATTAAGCTCAAGTGTCGCACAATTTAATAGTAAAACACCAAAATGTAAGGTAAATAATGAATTATGGCCAAACATCACCCATGTATGAAGAGTATTATTGTATGATATACTCCATCCGTCCCAAATTATGTCATTTTTCGCTTCTCAAAATTCAATATTTTAAAATACTTTTTTTATTATATTAACGTGAGACGAATTGCAACTGACTAGATCTTTGCTTCCTTTCCGCTTTTGTTATTGAGAGCGGAATACCCCTTTATTTATTCCTTACCATCAATGACTAGATCCTTGTTCAGGTTATGAAAGTGATAGTAGATCTGGTAATCCCTACAATTTGTGATCAGCTTGCTAATGGTTGGAGGTCGAGATGATTACTTCAGCATTTCCTTGAAGAATCTGAAGAAGGTTAGCACCAAGTTCTTAATTGTTTCACAGAAGAGAAACATCAAAAGACAAGCCTACTTGAATGAAGTTTCTCAGAGGAATGACTCAATATTCTTTGCTACAATTGGAAATTTCGTCATCCTTCCACCCCTTGTCACTTTAGACATTGCAATTGCGACAGGTTATGTGCAGCTATTTCCATGACTTGTATAAAGATCCACTGTTTCTGTTACTAATATAATGAAACTCTAATAAATTGGCCTCCTTCATCGCGGACACGGAGATTTCGAGTTTAGCTTCAGGCGCCTTTGAAAAATCAGACCTGACTTTCTCACCACGAGGAACTATCTCCTCCACTATAGGGTAGTTCTCATCCTCGATGGCAGCGGAGATGCCCTCCGCGTGAGTAGGGAAAACCATCGCTAAAGGTACCAGGTAACTTTCCTCGCTGGGACCAGAAGATAGATTAGACATAGTTATAACGAAAGAGAGGGTATTCAAAGTAACGAGGAGTTAAAAACAACAGGGATTGCTAGGGCGGGGAAAGAAGATGCACAACAATCGAATAAGAAGAAGAAGGCACAAGGTTTCGATATGGGAAATCTGTAAAACTCGAGTGTGTGTCTTCACATACCTATTTATAAGAGCTCAGGCATCGAAACCGAGAAATTAGGTCATCATTAGTTAGCACAACTATCGAAGTGACAGATCCAACCAATAAACGCATGCGAAACGTCGCAACGCATCGGGAAAATGCACCTTAAATGACGTATAACGTAATGACGTCACTTTGATCCAGGAACAACGTAACCCCAAAAGTTGCGGCTCATGAAAGGCCACGTTGCCCACTCGTCCAATCATCTCGACCACGACGAACAGAATCCGCTCATCAAGCTCGTCTGAAGCCGACCTTAATAAGCGAAGGGACTAACTGTATAAGTCAAAATCTGCCCTAGAATATTTAGGACAAGATAATGCTAAAGGAAGAGTCTTCAAGCCGTTATCAGTCGAGTTCGACCGGGAAGCAGCGAGTTTCATGGCCAAAATGTCAACAAGGGTCGACGTCGAGCACTTTTGGTAAAGTTGTAACGGCTAGTTTTCAAATTAGGATATTAAAGAGAATATTATAGTGAATATTCTCTGCACTTATACTATTAGTGTTTGTTAAGGAAATGACTCATTTAAATAGAAAAGGAAGACAATGGTGTAAGTCATGTGATATTCATTTTGTAAGAATACACTTTGACAAAAGATCTTTTCTCTCTCTCTTACTAAGAAACAAATATCACCTTTTCACCAAGATTTTTGTCCATATTATTCCATACTTTCTACCAGATCCGGGGATAATTCGAACATTCAAGGATTTGTCTGTCATCTATCATTGTTAGGAGGAATAACCACCTAGTTCCCCCTTTATTGGGTGAATCGTTCCTTCTATTTACTTAAATGCCATTTATTATTGTTCGTTGCTATTTAATGCTCTATTATTGCCCACATCACTTGAAATGATTGTTGCGCACCATTATTATATTTCTATCGGATCTGTCCAATGTTAGTCACGCTTTCGGAACTCGCATCTAGAAATATTATTATTAACTATGTTTAACCCCTTAATACATAAGTTTAATTATTTGAGCCAAGGGTTACACTTTTTGGTCAATTAAGTATTGCATTTCGTGTTTAACATCTCAAGCAACAAGAGAGTTGACGTATGTAGGCTTATTTAGTTATTAGAGAACTTTTGTATTAGCTCATATCATGTCTAGCTGCAAGTAGTGGTGTTCCTACATGCTGGCCTTCCGTTTCCTGTCAAAAGATTAATGTAAATAAAATATATTGTTTTCTTCTTTTATGGTGAGGGAAAGTCTGTCCACCTTGCCACGGGCTATATTAGTTAATGATTGCTATTTTTTTAGTACCGTGTTATGATCCCTATTCCATCTTTAACACATCTTTAACACATTCCACGGGCTTTATCAAGAATGAAAATGTCACGACCCGAAATTTTCACATTCGGACCGTGATGGCGCCTAACATTTCACTTGCTAGGCAAGCCAACGTTAGAATAATATTATCCATTTTTAAAATAATTTTAAATTGATTAATAATAAAGAAACAAATGCGGAAGCAAAGTTTGAAATATAGTGAATAATCCATAAAAATAACGGTGTCTAAATACCATCCCAGAATTGGTGTCACAAGTGCACGAGCTTCTAGAATAATACAAATAAAGGTCTGAATAAAATAAAGCTGTCTGAAAATATATACACAACTAAAGTAAAATAGAAGGGGACTTCAGAACTGCGGACGCCATGCAGTTATACCTCAAGTCTCCTCCGAGTAGCTGAAATCCGAGCAAGTCTATGGCACGCCGCTGGGACCAACTCCGAAATCTGCACAAGAAGTGCAGAGTGTAGTATCAGTACAACCGACCCTATGTACTGGTAAGTGCTGAGCCTAACCTCGACGAAGTAGGGACGAGGCTAAGGCGGTTCACTTACATTAACCTGTACGCAATATTAATAACAACAACAAATAATAGAAATAAATCAGGTAACTCATTTATAATAATTGAAGCCAACTCAGCAGTCATAATCCATTATTATTTCACCCAAATCTGTTGCAGCGTGCAACCCGCTCTCACAATATATTCACATTCAATTCTGTTGCAGCGTGCAACCCGCTCTCCCAATATATTCCTTTTAATCAAGTCTGTCATATATTTATTTCAATCAAGTATATATATAGACTTTTAAATAAGTCTGTTGCGGCGTGCAATCCGATACCCTAATATTGACTTTTAAATAAGTCTATTGCGGCGTGCAATCTGATCCCCCAATATTGACTTTTAAATAAGTCTATTGCGGCATGTAATCCGATCCTCCAATATTTTCATTTACCAATCAATTCTTATAGAAGCAATTCCCCAATAAACGTAACAATTAATACAAAAATTATAAGACAACAAGCATACAATAATTATGATTTAATTATGAACCAACCAATGACAAATAACAATTATTATGGAAATCAGGGAGCAAATAGGCAATTTAATATTTAATATGATAAATATCAAATAATAATTAAGGCACATAATTCAAATAACATGTAACAATTAATGCAGGAATTCAAGAATTAATATTTAATTTATGATTAAAAACAATTTATGATTTTTCAAGTAAGCAGGCAAATAATTAATTTGACGACGTATAGACACTCGTCACTTCGCCTATACGTCGTTTACATGCAATTCACATAACAAACAATTTAAGGGTTCTATTCTCTCAAGTCAAGGTTAACCCCGACACTTACCTCGCTTTGTAAATTCCAATCAATTATTCAACCACAACTTTTCCTTTTAAATTTACCTCCGAAAGCTTCAAATCTATTCACAAATAATTTAATATATTCAATACTAATCATAGGAATTAATTCCATATGAATTTACAAATTTTTCGGATAAAAATCTAAAATTCATTAAAATATTCAGCAGTGGGACCCACATCTCAAATCCCGGAAAAACTCATGAAATACGAACACCCGTTCCGATACGAGTTCAACCATACCAAATTTATCCAATTCCGATATCAAATGGAATTTCAAATCTAAATTTTTTGTTTTTGGAAAGTTTTACAAAAATTCCAATTTCGTCCATCTAAATCTGAAATAAATGATGAATTTAGACATAGATTTGTGAAATATAATCACTTTATGATAAAGAACACTTACCCAGTTCAAAGTCGTAAAAATCCCCCTTGAAATCGCCCAAATCCGAGACTCAAAACTCAAAAATGAGTAAAAATGGCTAAGACCCGATTTTATGTATTTTGCCCAGCATTTTCGCATCGGCGGTGCATGGGCTCGCACATGCGACCTCGCATCTGCGAAAAGGGGCTGCCAGGCGAGGTTTCGCATCTGCGGACAAAATGTCACATCTGCGACGTCCTCTTGTGCGCAAAAGGGCCGCACCTGCGAAGGCCGCATCTGCGATGGAAGTCTCGCTTCTGCAAGCTCGCACCTGCGGTCAAAATTCCGCAGGTGCGATTATACCAGAACCCAAATTTCAGATTTTTGCTTAAGTCCAATTCTTGTTTCGATTTCAATCCGTTTCACTCTCGGGGTACTCGGGACCCCGCTCGAATATACCAACAAGTCCTGTAACATAATACGGACTGACTCAGGGTTTAAAATCACATCAAACAACACTGAAATTACAATTCACACCCCGATTCGAACTTTGAGTTTTAAACTTTTAATTTGCAAATCTCGTGCCAAAACATATTAAATGAATCCGGAATAACTTCAAATTTGGCACACAAGTCATAAATGACATAACGGAGCTGTTCAAATTTTCAGAATCGGATTCCGGCTCCGATATCAAAAAGTTAACCCTGTGGTCAAACTTGGAATATTTAGCCTTTAAATTGCTAGTTCCGTTAAATGGTCATAACTTTAGCTAGGGACCTCCAAATTAAAATTCGGGCATACGCCCAAGTCTCAAATCACGATACGGAGCTACCTGAACTGTCAAAATACTGATCCGGGTCCGTTTGCTAAAAATGTTGACCAAAGTCAACTCACTTGAATTTTAAAGCTCTATTTCACATTTTAATTTATTTTTCACATGAAAACTTTTCAGAAAATTTTACGGACTGCGCACGCAAGCCGAGGAATAATAAATGGTGCTTTTCGAGGTCTTAGAATACATAATTACTTATTAAATTTAAAGATGACATTTTGGGTCATCACAGAAAAGCAGCATTCTCTCAAGTCTGTGTCAATCTTGCAAGTGATTCTCAAGGGCATCAAGAACAAAGAACAACATAACAAAGGACCAACTTCTTGTATTGAGTCATCACATGTCCTTAGTTGTGTTTCACTTTTGTTAAAGCACTTCAATTGTAATTCCTACTTAGCTTGTTTAGAAGCATTGCGTAGGAAACCCTTTATAAATCATAAACCCTTGTGTTTGTGTCTTGGCTAAAGTTAGTCGAGTTGTAAAGTATTTGTAATAGAGTTATTAGAAAATGGCTTGTAATAGAATGTTACAAGCTAGTGAGGGATTAAGAGGTTAATTCCTAGGTTACATAGGTTGTAATCTAAAAGTTGCTCAGTAGTGAAGTTAAAATCCTACAAGGGTAGGTCGTGATTTTTAATCCCGTTGAGCTGGGAATTTTTCACGTAAAATTCCTCCTGTCATTTACTTACTGCAGTGTGCATGGTTTCTGTGGGAACTTATATCTGTGGGAACTAATAGAGAACCTGGTTCTCTATATAGTTTGGTGAACCCTCAAATTCTATCAATTGGTATCAGAGCGGGTTCTTTCTATCAGGCTAACACCTAGAAAGGATCCTCATGGCTGATCCACCAAACTTTGAAGAATGTCAATCAACTTATAGACCACCACGATTTAATGGCTAATACTATGGATGGTGGAAGACAAGAATGCATGATTTTATCATGACTGAAGATTCATAGCTCTGGGATGTTATCTGCGATGGTCCCTTCGTTCCTATGAGAACCATTGGAGAACCAGCAGTGGTAGTTCCCAAGTCTAGGCATGTCAATCTGCCAAGGAGATATGGGAAGCACTCCAAATAGCACACGAAGTGACAACTCAAGTCAAGCAGTCGAAGATTGATATGCTAACCACTGAGTATGAACTCTTCAGGATGAAGGACGATGAGTCCATTCAGGACATGCACACTCGCTTCACCTCTATCATCAATGAGCTCTATTCCCTAGGAAAAATCATTCCAAGGAACAAACTTGTCAGGAAAATACTGAGTGTATTACTTGGTTCTTGGGAAAGCAAAGTAAATGCTATCACGGAGGCAAAAGGTCTACAAAAGCTAACAATTGATGAACTCATTGGTAATTTGAAAACTTATGAAATGAAGAAGAAAAAGGATGATGAGAGAAGAGAACCCAAAAAGGGAGAAGAACCCGGTCCTCAAGACAGACAACAATGAATCAAGTGGTGAGGATGCTGATATGGCTTATTTGACAAAGAGATTTCAGAAAATAGTCCGCAAAAATGGAGGTATTCCGAAGAAGGGCAGCTCCAGCAAGCCAAGAGGATATGACTTATGTCATAAGTACGGGAAGCCAGGTCACTTCATCAAGGATTGCCCTCTCCTCAAGCAAGACCATTACAAGCACAACATAGACAAAGCAGCCAAGAAGAACCCGATTCCTGACAAAAGATTTAAAAGAAAAGAAGCTGTTGATAATATTATGAAACCATCTCTTGTTGCATGGGGAGACTCTTCTAGCGAATCTGGAGAAGATGATGCACAAGGTGACACCTCCATGATGGCAGTAGAAAGTGAAGGAGCTGATTATGATTTCATTTTTGCCCTGATGGCAAAATCTGATGATGATGAAGACAATGATGATGGTGAGGTAAACTTTCTGGACGTTCAAAGAAATTTGAAGTTTTACTCTCAAAAAAAGCTTATATCTTTGGCTAATGTTTTAATTGATGCTTATCACAGTCTCATTAATGATAGAAATGCGCTAACCATGGAACTAGGATAAATAGAACACGAGAGAGATGATCTAGTGGTGGTTGCGGTTGATCTAAGAGAGACCATTGAGAGTTTAAAAAGGGAAAAGGATATTTTGACCGAGAGAAGTGCAAACATAGAGCATGAGAGAGATGACCTATTAGTAGTAGTTGTAGACCTAAAGGAAACAATTAAGGAACTCAGAAGGAAAAGTAGGCCTATGAACACCCAAAAGGGAAAGGAAGTTGCAAGTAAGGCACACATTATGCTTGAAGATGAGATAAAATAAGTGAAATCTAGTCTGTGTGCCGAACTTGAGAGAAACAAACAACTTCAGGAAGATCTAGGCAGAGTTAAGAATGATCTAGAAAAATCACTCAAGTGGACCTGGTCCTCTGATGTTATCACTGCCTTGTATAAAAACAATGGGGGAAACAGGCAAGTGATAGGGTTCCAAAGGGAAAAGACTCCTTACAACCCTCATAGAAAGTATGTTACTATACCTGATAACTGGCTTTGCACTCACTGTGGTAATACTGGGCACTTTAAGGAAACTTGTAAGGCCAAGTTTCAGTCTCAACAGAAAAACAAAGTTTTTGCTAAAAAGGTAATTACTGTTAGAGAACCTGGTCCCTTATATAAAAGATGCATGATGCCTGCTTGGATAAAAAAAGGTCCTGATTCATCCCTTTCCCAATTACAAGGGACCCAAACTTGTTTGGGTTCCTAAGTCTAACCCTTGATTTACTTTTCAAGGGAGCAGCCAATAATGGTACATGGATAGTTGTTACTCGAAGCACATGAGTGGAAGCACAAATGATTTTCTTTCACTCAAAGCCCTGCAAGGATGGAGTGTATCCTTTGGAAACGGCAAAAAGGGATACATTCTAGGAATTGGAAGAATTGGGAAGTTTCTTTCTCACTCAATTGAAAATGGGTACTACGTGAATGGGTGGAAGTACGGCCTGTTAAGTGTCTTCCAAATCTGTGACAAGGGAAACAAGAGTGGTGATCTCAGCTGTCTAAGTGTTGTTGATGATGATGCTGAACTATGGCACAGAAGGCTGGGTCATGCAAGTTTCACGTTGCTGAATAAGTTGGTCAAGAAGGACATGGTTCGTGGCCTGCCCAACTCAAGCTTCAAGGATCACAAGGTGTGCGATGCAATGTGTTAAGGAATGTATACATGTGATCTTTGATGAATCTCACCACTTATGTGGGAAGGATTCACATGATAAGATTGATCAAGAGGGAGAATAGTCAATTGTCCCTGGTGAAGTCATTAACATGGCAAATGTAAAAAGTGATATGATGAGTCACGTCAAGGATTCAAATGACAATGGCACATCTGAATCTCCAACAACTGAAGCTGAAAACATAGTTGCTAATGCAGATCAAGGGACCCCACATGCAGAGAGAGAATCACATTCAGAAATACCTGGACCTTCCCACAACAAGGTTCGGGTGTCTAATTGGAAACACAAAAGTTCACATCCTCTGTAAAATGTGATCACTCCTCTTGATTCAGGAATTCAAACCATATCAAAGGCAAGGTTGGTAGTTCAAGGGTACAATCAGGAAGAAGGGATTGACTATGATGAAGTATTTACCCCAGTTTCACGAATGAAGGCAATCAGAATCCTCATTACCTTTGCGTCTCATATGAAATTCAAATTGTTCCAAATGGATGTCAAAAGTGCATTTCTGAATGGCTTTCTAAAATAAGAAGTTTATGTCATGCAACCTCCTGGATTTGAGAGTCACGAGCATCCTGAGCATGTGTTCAAACTGGACAAGGCACTGTATGGGCTAACGCAGGCTCCCCGGGCTTGCTATGAAAGGTTTTCAAAGTTCCTTCTAGAAAATGGCTTTACAAGAGGGAAAATTGACAACACTTTTTTTCTGAAGAAACGAGGGAGGAACCTACTCATTGTTCAAGTATATGTTGATGATATCATTTTCGGAGCCACAACCGGCTTTCTTTGTGAAGAGTTTGCAAAACTCATGAGGAGTGAGTTCAAGATAAGTGTGATGGGAGAATTAAATTTCTTTCTAGGACTTCAAGTGAGGTAATATCAAAAGGTGACATTGATAAGTCAGCAGAAGTACATCAAGGAGCTGCTGAAAAGGTTTGACATGGAAGCATCCAAAGTTATTGACACTCCTATTGCCACAGCTACTCGTCTAGACATGGATGAACCTGGTTCCCCTGTAAATCAGACCATGTATAGAGGGATCATAGGATCACTTTTGTATCTCACAACAAGCAGACCAGATATCGTTTTCAGTGTGGGACTGTGTGCCAGGTTTCCGTCTAATCCCAAGGAATCTCATCTGAAGGCTACCAAAAGAATCCTGAGGTATCTTAAAGGAACTCAGGACCTAGTTCTCTACTATCCCTCAGGAGATAACCTTGACTTCATAGGGTATGTTAATGCTGACTATGCTGCTTATCTGGTGGATAAGAAAAACACTTCTGGTATGGCACATTTTCTGGGTTCATGTCTAATCTCATGGGGCACAAGAAAAATAAAACTCAGTGGCCTTTTCAACTGCTAAAGCTGAGTATGTGGCAACTGCCTCTTGCTATGCTCCACTGCTGTGGATCAAGCAGCCGCTAGAAAAGTTCGAGACAATGTTGAGAAAGGGCTCATCTGCATGAAGTTTTGCAGCATAGAAGATCAAATTGCAGATATCTTCACCAAAGCACTGAGCAGAGAGCACTTTGAAAAGAATCGCTTGGCACCAGGGGTGATGAAGTCTAGCCAGGGACCTGGTCCCTCGATGATTGGCTATGAAAGAAGTGTACGGGTAAAATAGCTAAAAAGTGTTTTCTAGTAAAGTCTAACTCACCTCTATACCTTTACATGTAGATACGCATGACGATTACAGAGCAGACAAGTAGCTAATGCATTGCACGATTGGTCAAAGGATGAGGCTTACATTTTCAAACTCTGTCAGGGAACCTGGTTCCTTTGACACAGGTTAATAGCTCCTTTGTACTCTCATGCATAATTTTTTAAACGGCTGAAACGGTGCCACGTCATTATATTATCAATTTCCTTTTGGTTTTTGAATCAAAGCATCTCACCCTTTATGAAGCTACCCGAATACCCAAAATTGATACCCCAACCGGTCTCTATCTCTTCTCAAATAAATCTATTCACAGTCACTTTCAGAACTGTTCATATCACGAATCCAAAATTCCCTTTTCCCTTCTTCAAACTCTCTTCTTCAACTAAATACACTCGACCATGTCTGACAATCAGGAAACACAAAATGTTCCAAGTGTCGTCCCCACTGTGTCCTCACCTATTAAAATATCAGTACTGGATAGTACTACTGGGGCACCAACTGAGGGACCTGATCCCTTCACCAAAGAGGAGCCAACCCTTGGTTCCTCTCAAGCACCCCAGGTCAGTATTGATCCTACTCTTTCTCCTCACTTCTACGCTGAGCCTTTGTCCATGGTTGTTCCTGAAATGAGATCGTTATCTGAAGGGGAGAATGAGGACAGTGTAGATGATTATGATAATGTGGCTATTGCTAGTTTTATCAAGGTTAGGAGTAGACAGGCCACTACTCAAGTGCCGACTCCTAAGAGACCTATCACTAGGTTGCAGAAGAAGGAAGAATTTGAGTCAGTTTTAAGGAAAACAAGAAGAGGAGATTGGTGAAAGATAGAAAGGTTGTAAATGATAAGGCAGTGCCTCCTGCACTAGTCGTTGATGTTGATGATGAGGTAGAAGAGGAACCTGGTTCCTTGGTTCGTAAGTCTTCAATGAAACTTACTGTTCCAAAGTCCAAAAGGGAGTCATCTGTGAGTGAAATGGACTTGAGCAAGGTTGAGGATGAAAAATCTTGTGAAAAGGTAGTTGAGGAATCTGGGGAACAAGTGACAGAAGAATCAGTTGAAAAAGTGTCTGCGAAAAGGGTGTCTGGGAAATCTGCTGAGAAATGAAAGAGTGCTCGCACATCAGTAAAAAGGAAGGGTGATGCAAGTGAGGAACCTCGTTCCTCCAAAAAGACCAAGATTGATGATACCCAGGATGCTAGCAAGGAAAAATTGAAAAATCAAAAGGTGCTGTGGGGCCATACATTTGCCCTTGATATTCTAGATATGGCTGGCATGTGCCAATTGGTGGAGATCTGTGAATTCCAACAGTGGACACACCTGTTCACAGGTGACTGTCCCAAAGTTTATGAAGGTGAAATGCGCAGTCTTTATGCCGACGTTTTTACAGTTGAGGATGATCATATTTGTGTGATGGTGAATGGTGTTGATCTTGTGATGGACTCTGCTGTGCTGGGAACTATTTTGGGAGTGCCCGCTGAGGGTTTGTCTTCTATTCAGGGAACCTGCTCTTCGAACTTTAGAAATGCTATCTTGAAGGATAATACAGTCCAGCAAGGGGAACGGGTACACAAGAAGGCCCTCCTTCCAGTGTACCAACTGTTGTTTGAATTGGTGAACAAGGTTTTGCTCTCTCGTGTAGAACAAAGGTCTATTACATCTCGGGCAGACTTGGTTCTCATGGAAGCACTAGATAGATACACAACTATCAACATGCCTGGCATCATGATAGAACACATGCAGAAGGTGGCAGAGTTCAAGGATGGTAATCATGGGATGCCTTACGGGTTCCTCCTCACTAAAGTTTTTGAGTTCTTCAAAGTCCCTTTGGGAAAAGCCAAAGTGGGTACTCATAAGCAAACCTTCTCTAAGACCACCCTCGAGGAATGTGAGTGCATTGATAAGGTTGGAGGAGTTGGCAGCACTCTACTATCTCCCAGTTGATCAACGCCCAAAATAGTGCCACTGATGAGATAAGGAAGCTGAAGGCAAGGAATGCCATTCTTCAGGGTCAGCTAAGTCAGCTTCAGGAGGTACCTGGTTTCCGCAGCTCTCACAGCACAGAGGTTGCCCGTATGATGAAAGAAAATGCCGACCTCAGAAAACAAGTTGAGGACTTGAAGGAGAAACTGCTCAATGAGCAGATGTCAGCTAATGCTCGCATGGACATCCTTCTTAAAACCCTTGCCTCTTCATCTAAGCCTTCCCCCTCCAGTGCCCCCTAGAACGTGTTCCCTTTCCAGTATCAAATGCTAGTGTCTGTCCTTTGTTTTAGTTCTGATGATATTTATGACTGGTACTTCTGTTTTTGCTGTTTTTTATTTTGTGGATGTGTTGGTAACAATGGAACTACTCCCTGCTTAATTTCCAAAAATTAATAGAAGTTTCATCCTTTTGCTATGTACGTCTTGCTCTTTATGCTCTGTTTTTAGTCATGTTGTGTGCACACAAGTGGCATAAGTTAACTCAAGCTAGACTTCTTTCTGTTGTAAGCCTGTTACTAATCTTTTTATGATGCCAAAAGGGGGGAAAATAATTCAGGGGGAACAGGTTGGGTAACTGATTCAGGGGGAACTCAGGAAATGCTGGTTCTTAGGGGGAACATGAATTATAAGTTTGTCATCATCAAAAAGGGGGAAATTGATAGGCTATATGTATATCCCTATTATGTTTTGATGATCTAACAAACTTACTGTCAAGAACCAGATAAGGAACCTGTTACACATTCTCAAGACCTTAAGATCAAAAGGTTCCAGCTTGGGATATGGTTCAACTCTTCAGAGTCAAAGGAACAACAGAGGGAACAGATAGCTACCGTTTCCCGAGAAAACTGCACAAGTCAACTGCCCGATCTATAAAGATGCTGCCTGCACACGCTACAGTGCAGAAACAATGCAGCAGTCAACTTTATGGGGAGTGCCCTTTACCTAACTTGCTTACATCATTCAAGTGATGTCACAAATGAGTTATTTACATCAAGCAAAGGTAAAACAAAACACTTGCACATTCAAGAATGAAAAGCAGCATTCTCTCAAGTCTGTGTCAATCTTGCAAGTGATTCTCAAGGGCATCAAGAACAAAGAACAACATAACAAAGGACCAGCTTCTTGTATTGAGTCATCACATGTCCTTAGTTGTGTTGCACCTTTGTTAAAGCACTTCAATTTTAATTCCTACTTAGCTTGTTTAGAAGCATTGCGTAGGAAATCCTTTATAAATCATAAACCCTTGTGTTTCTGTCTTGGCTAGAGTTAGTCGAGCTGTAAAGTCTTTGTAATAGAGTTATTACAAAATGACTTGTAATCGAGTGTTACAAGATAGTGAGGGATTAAGAGGTTAATTCCTAGGTTACATAGGTTGTAATCTGAAAGTTGCTCAGTAGTGAAGTTGAAATCCTACAAGGGTAGGTCATGGTTTTTAATCTCGTTCAGCTAGAAATTTTTCACGTAAAATTCCTCCTGTCATTTACTTACTGCAGTGTGCGTGGTTTCTGTAAAAACTTATATCTATGGGAACTAATAGAGAACCTAGTTCTCTATATAGTTTGGTGGACCCTTGAATTCTATCACTTAGTCTTGGATCCCAAGAACGCATGATTGCGTAGAATTGTCATAAACGCCTTGAAATAATCTGCATATATGATCTCAACTTCAGGGTACTTCAATCGTAGCTCCTCCAACGCTTGCCATAGATGATCATTGTGCAATGTTGCAAAAATATTTAGTCCTTTGTGACATTGAATTTTCCTGCTATTATCGGGAAAAATCATTCGAAAACCTGGAAGGCAACCAATTGGAATAATTCCAGAAACCACAAAGTGTTTGGCTTCTGCATCTTTGATCAGTTGTTCGATAGAACTCCTGATTGTCTCCACAACATCAGGGACAAGTTTGGACACTTCGGAAATAGATTCTGTATGCAAAAGAGAGTACTTGTAATCATTAAAACCAGGCTGAACCATAAAGACGATAGCTTTCTGAAGAACCTTGTTCCCGCCGCAGTCATGAAAAGAGAAGCAATCCTTATAGAAGAGTTTCATAAAGGCAGAAATCTGCGAGTGATGAGACTGCTGAGGCGCTTGGGATGCCATTCTTTATGAAGGAAAAGGGACTCATAACTGTTGCTCCAGGCATCATGAAACTAATACCGGACTCAAACTCAACGCCTTCTTCAGTGTCTAAATGATCAGAAGTAGAAGCAGAATCACTGTCTCCGAGGCTGTAAATAGAATAAAACGGGAAAGTTTCAGCCTGCGCGTAAGCGGAAGAAGGAGCAAAAAAGAAAGAGGAGATCACTAATAGAAAGATGAAGAAACAATGGTTGGTAAGGGAAGCCATTGAAAGAGAAGAAACAACGATCAGTGAATTAAAGGAGGTAGGGAAAAACTTAGTTTAGGTTAGTGGTAGTATTTATATATGTCCCTCATCCGTGGAGTTTAAGCAATGTTACAGAAACCTAGTAGTAATAGGAAAAATTCTGACTGCGGCAGATTTCCATATATTCTTTATGTTCTTTCTTTTGCTTCAAGTTTCTATTAGAGAAACGCTTGAATTTGCTTGATTAAAAAGGCCTACGATTTAGGTAGGAAGGTTGATGTTTCCATATTCAATTTTGAAGCAGAGTTTAAAACTATAAGGTAACTTTATTAAATGCCAAGAATTAGGAAAAGAATTCTGTAGATACCTATAAGGGAAACTTTCATAAGTATCACATTTTTAAATAATAGTATATACAGAATCCTAACATCATTAAGTATATATCAAATGAGGCAGTGTATTATTTACTTTTGTAGATACCTAAAAGAATTTGGCATCTTCTTAATGTCCGAGAATGTCGCAATTTCATCCCAAAAATCTCTCCTAAAAAATTAGGACTTCACTTTTATCTCCTTAATTCTTGCCATCATCTCCTAAATACATTCATTGCCAACACATCATTCCCCTCCCGCCCATAAATCATGTTTAACTTCTCCTATATACTTTTCCAATAGCCTCTTAATAAAATGTACAAAATATATTAAGTATATTATACATATATATATCCGTCTATTATATGTTCATATATGCATCCATATCTTCCATTTTCAAACCCAAACTCAACACCAAGTATTATACCTGTCACGACCCAAAATCTTCGAAAGGTCGTGATGGCGCCGGACACTATTGTCAGGCAAGCCAACACCAATAATTAGTAAATTCTTATTTTAATATTTTTAAAATCATAGATATTCCCCTCAATTAAATAGCAGAAGATGTAGTTTATAAAATACGTAATAATATCTTTAAAAATGTCCAATACAGTGCAATCCATAATCATCCCAAAACTCGGTGTCACAAGTGCATGAGCATTTACTAAGAATGTAAAATAAAATACAACAGTTGTCCGGAATACAATTGGACAGGAAAAATGTAAGTACTCTGAAGGAGACTCGGTTGACTGCGGAGCGTCGTATAGAATGCAACTCACCTAAGTCCCCTCCATAATCGCGCTTCTGCGCCCACGAGGCCGCTAAACATAGGTGTACCTGCACAAAAATATGCAGCAAGTGTATCATGAGTACGTAAATTAATGCGTACCCAGCAAATATCCCACCTAACCTCGAAGAAGTAGTGACGAGGGGTCGACTCGGACACTTACTATGGGCTATAATCAATATACCAATAATATGATAAATTATGGATTTTTATGATGTAACGGTAAACACAATAACATGAGACAAGTAAATAATTCTCTTGTTAATAGGGGATTTCCAAATTTATCTTCATCTTTTAACAATTTAAATCTCCGGCCAGTGAGGCTATATCAATTATCAATAATTCCCCAAACAATCAATTAAGTCATGCGCAAATCATGCCGAGGTCGTACGGCCCGATCCAACAAATATTTAAAATGTGCACTGCCAGAGGGTCGAATGGTGCGAACCATAGATGCATCTATTTACTACCGAGGCGCTCGACCGGATCCACAAATAATAATTATTTTCAAGAAAACATAAGTTTCTCATTTACAGTCAAGTATCTCATACAAACCTTCAAGTGAGTGAGTTTAACCTTATACAATTCTTTTATCAATTTCTATCATGACTAAGTGATTATATTAGCAAGTAAGGGCACAAACATTCTAAGTATAGCATGATACAGGTCCTAAGCTACCCGGACAATAACATAATAATAGCTACGTACGGACTCTCGTCACCTCATACGTACGTAGCCCCCACAATTAGGTACAAACATTTATTTAATTCACCTATGGGGTTAATTCCCTCTTACAAGATTAGAAAGAAGACTTATCTCGCTCTGAAGTTTCATAACCGGCTCCCAAGTCATTCAATCAACTCAAATTGATGCCCAACGCTCCAAAACTAGTCAATAAATGAGCAAATCCACAAATATATACTCTAATACTCATTATAATCCTATTTACAATAATTCCCAACTCTGTTCGAAAAGTCGATAAAATCACCTCGGGCCCATGTACCCGGATTCCAAAAAATTTCGAAGAAAATCATTATCTACCTTATGAACTCAAATATATGATTTATTCCCAATTCCATGCCCAAATTCGTGGTCAAAATCCAAAATATCAAATTCTAGGTTTTTCTACCAAAACTCCCCACAATTTATACTAATTTCCATGTTTGAATCCACATAAAAATCATGTATTTGACTCAAAATAGGTGGGAGTTACTTACCTCATAATAAATGATGAAATCTCCTCTTCAAAAGCTCCAAAATCGCCCAATCAAAATGAAAAAATGGGTGAAACGAACCCAAACCTCGATTAAAAGCATTCTGCCCAGCCCGACCTTTGCACCGCAGGTGCGACCTGCTATGCGCATCTGTGCAATTTACGCACCAGCGGTAGCTGCCTCGCGCCTGCGCACACGCAGGTGCGCTTCTCCAGTCCGCTTCTGCGGCTCCCCCAGCTCCAGTCCCTTATCGCTTTTGCGAGCAATTCGCCGCACCCGCGATCTTGCACCTGCGGCCAAAGTCACGCAGGTGTGATTACAGCAGAAGCATTAAGCTTCAGAAATTCTTAAGTCCAAAAATCGATTTGTTAACCCTACGGAATCCACCCGAGGCCCTCGGGACCTCAACCAAAAATACCAACATCCCAAAACACGTTACGAACTTAGTCGAGCCTTCAAATCACATCAAACAACGTCGAATTCATGAATCGCACCCCATTCCAAGCTTAATGAAGTTTAGAATTTCAACTTCTACATTCGATGCTGAAACCTATCAAATCACGTCCGATTGACCTTAAATTTTGCACACAAGTCATAATTGACATTACGGACCTAATCCAACTTTCGGAATCGAAATCTGACCCCGATATCAAAAAGTCCACTCCCGGTCAAACTTCTCAAAATTATCCAAATTTCCAACTTTCGCCAAATGATCTCAAAATGATCTACGGACCTCCAAATCCATTTATGGACGCGCTCCCGATATCGGAATCACCACACGGAGCCATTCCCAGACTCAGAATCCCAAACGGACATTGATAACATTGAAATGCACTTCAACTTAAATTAATGAAATTCTTTCAAAATGCTAACTTTCGCAATAGGTGCCAAAACGCTCCCAAGGAATCCAAAACCCAATCCGAACATACGCCTAGGTCCGAAATTATCATACGAACCTGCCGGAACCTTCCAATTCCGATTCCGAGGCCGTTTACTCTAAAATCCAATCTTAGTCACTTCTTCCCACTTAAAGCTTCCGAAATGAAAATTTTCTTTCCAAATCAATTCTGAACTTCCGAAATTTCATTCCCGACCACGCGTACAAGTCATAATACGTGAAGTGAAGATGCTCATGGCCTCAAACCGCCGAACGATGCACTAGAGCTCAAAACGACCGATCGGGTCGTTACAATACCTAACCCCAAGTAAATGTTAATCAAGTTGTAGATAAAGTGCATACCATTTTTATATCTTCCATTTTCACACCCAATCTCGACACCCAAGTATTATACCTAACCCAAGCAAATGTTAATCAAGTGGCAGATAAAGTGCATACCATTTTTATACCTAAACACAATTAAGTAAACAAAATATCCATGTATTTTTAAGACGAAGTACATACCATTTTTATACCTAAACACAATTAAAATCCATGGTATATTTTGGTTATCTAATTGTGTTTAGGTATAAAACTTTTATGTACTTTCTCTTCAAAATATCCATTAGTATAATTTTAGTATGATTCGATTCACTCTTCATAAGACCATAGATAACTTCCACGAGTTTTACAATATAATTCAGTATAATTTATTATATTCAAGTATAATTTCCATATAATTTATTATATTCACAATATACCTTCAATATAATTTATTATATTCACAATATAATTTTTATAAAATTTATGATCCATAGTAAAATTTTAATATAATTTTTATACCCAGTGTACAATTTCAAATACGATTCAATTAAATAAACTCCCCAAAGATTTCAATTGTATAATTTGAGTGTAATTTAATTATATCCACAATATAATATTAATATAATTTATTATATCACATTAATTATTCTAATTATGATTTTTGAAAGATTCTAAAAGTCTTTACTCGTTAATAAGGATAAAAATAAATAACTCTATTTTGATATTCCTACTTCACTACAATATCGCTCATTCTCTATTTTTCTCACAGATTATTTTCTTATACATTGTCGGTAAAATCTCACTCTTTATTTCTCTCTTTGTTTTGTGTATCTTCAACTGAATCATGAGCTATCTATTTATAGACGTCCAATTCTCCTTGCTTGCATCATGGATAGCATTATCATAATATAAATGTCAAATTTTCACCTTGTGAAAGCAATGAAAAATCTGCCAACCCAAATCACATTTCCTGTAAATTTGACAGTATGGTACTTTAAGTCAAAGTAAGTTTGTCTTCCTTTCACATTCATGGGATGGACCCCACACTACACATAAAAACAACTCAATTAAGCTCTAGTGTTGCACAATTTAATAGTAAAACACCAAAATGTAAGGTAAATAATGAATTATGGCCAAACATCACCCATGTATGAAGAAAATTATTGTATGATATACTCCATCCGTCCCAAATTATGTTGTTTTTCGCTTCTCAAAATTTAATATTTTGAAATATATTTTTTACTCCTTTCGTTTCAATTTATGTGAACCCGTTTGACTGGATACGTAGTTTAAGAAAAGAGAGAAGACTTTTGAACTTGTAGTGTAAAATGAGGCAGATATATTTTGTGTGGCTATAAATCATTGCATAAAGGTAAATTGTTTTCAAATTAGGAAAGAGGTCATTCTTTTTTGCACGGACTAAAAAGGAAATAGGTTCACATAAATTGAAACGGAAGGAGTATTATAATAACGTGAGAAGAATTGCAACTGACTAGATCTTTGCTTCCTTTCCGCTTTTGTTATTGAGAGCGGAATAACCCTTTAGTTATTCCTTACCATCACTGACTAGATCCTTGGTCAGGTTATGAAAGTGATAGTAGATCTGGTAATCCCTACAATTCTTGATTAGCTTGCTAAGTTGGTTGGAGATCGAGACGATTACTTCAGCATTCCCTTGAAGAATTTGAAGAAGATTAGCACCAAGTTCTTAATTGTTTCACAGAAGAGAAACATCAAAAGACAAGCCTACTTGAATGAAGTTTCTCAGAGGAATGACTCAGTATCCTTTGTTACAATTGGAAATTTCGTCATCCTTACACCCCTTGTCACTTTAGACATTGCAATTGCGACAGGTTATGTGCAGCTATTTCCATGACTTGTATAAAGATCCACTGTTTCTGTTACTAATATAGTGAAATATTTTAATTTTTGAAAGTCCTGCTAGTTCTCGAGATGAATCGTCTTTTGGAGTTGTTCATTAACAGATCATTACTAGTAAAAGGTGATCGAATGGGCACTTTTCTCTCGCTTGAGTCTTTTTCGTTTGTAGGTGTCACCACAAGAACTAGAGCTGGATAGAACTAGCTTCATATGTTGTGATGGTGTTGGATATTCTTAACTCATTGATTGAACCTCTCACGATAGTGAAGCCGGTTTTGTTTAGTGTAACTTCAGATCAAATGCAGATAAAACCATTCGTTACATTTCCACATATATCACCAATGCAGCGTTAGTTACAAAATTTAAACCACATGTAAAAAGGTGGCCCCAAAATTCCTCATATTAATTGCTATACATGATGCTCTACATTGATAGTACTACACATAACTCTCATTTTTGTTTTTGAATTTCTAACAAAATTGGAAAGAATTTAATGTTAGTAAAAAGACAAGAGGGTGCTAGCCACATTGTACTTACAAAACCGAAGGATTGCATATAGATATTCATAACACGCAGCGGAAGACAATAACAATCCTAGGAAGATTTTTTCGTATTTAAAATTTATTTACATGTCAAAGATCGGATCTTAGACGTACCTGGTGAATAGAGTCTCGTTACAAAGATTTCTTCGATAGTGCGAAGACTCTATGCATATCCACACCGAGACTGATTCTTGTTATCAACTCTTTGATCAATGAAACACGCGAACAAACTAAACGAAAAAATTATGTTGAAAATTTTCTCAACAATCTCAACCCAAAGGTAGAAGAACAAGAAATACTTTTCTTGTAATTGTATTTTCTCTCCTAGCTTTGTATTGCACTCTCACTTTCACTAAGTGATTTTTCTTCTCAAGAATTGATGGGGCAAGTTTTTTCCATCACCCTTTATTTATCATCGTGTATAAACCCCTTTCCTATTTGGTTGATGTAATGATTTACTTAGGTAAAAGTTTATTCCTAAAGGTTGAGATAGTATGTACATTTACGATGAAGTATCGGAAGATGAAAGCAATACTTTGGAATTGAATAGGCTGCATTAAGTAGTACAAATTTATTATTTATTGGAAGGTAAGTTTACTTTTGAGTACAAGAATATTAATGACGTAGTGTATATATAATTAATGGGTAAAATAGTCCTTCAATTTTTATTGATATTTTGGTAATTCGACTTTGACATTTGGAGCTTCGTACTTTTAGTATAACTAGTTTTTGAATATGTGCGTTACACGTGTATCCCTAATTGTTCAGCACAAATTTCTTATCTCATGTCAATCAGTTCAATCCCATGTCAAGTTCAAAATGGTAAATTATATATGAGCCTATTTGACCGACTTGACAACTGAATATATATAAAATAATTAGTTACATTGTTTAACTTGCACATTCAGTTAGGTAGGTATGACAAAATTCTTGTTGTGGACATTGATATCGCTTTACAAAATATGACATTTACTTATTCTTGTGAGAGAAAATCTTATGCAAATACAAGCCAATACAGGGGATGGACATGATCGGAAGTATTTGTCTTTTTCATTTGTTATAGTAAACGCTATCCAAAGAAAAGGAAAAAATAATCAAATCCTCCCATAAGTTAGTGTTTAATGGTATCCATCTATTTAGGAGCAATTCACCTATTTTTATATGAATTATCTATCGAGTTCCAAAATAATTAACATAACTATCACATGCTCTCCTTTGTTTTTTATATGAACCTTTACAATTGCTAGTTCTCCTCTTTCTCATGCTTTTTGTTTTTTTAATTCTTTCTAGCAAATCCGTACTTACTTAATTCCCTTTTAAGCTATTTAAAGCCCGTTTGGACATGACCACTTAGTTTGCTTATATTGGTTTATCTTTCACTTGGATAATAACTATCACATCCTCTAAAGGAATATTGATATTTCAATTTTTTAAAATAGCCAGTACTCACTCATTATAAAATACATTGTATACGGTTAAAATCGGGCCCACCCGATTTTACTATTTGACCGAGACCGGGAGGTTGCATCGAAGGATGGCTTCGTAACGGAACAGACTAAATCACGAGGATAAGATACCGAGTTCAGAATCGAGGAATATGTCGAGATCGAGGCTAGTAGCGATCGAAGCCAAATGAGGCAGACATCGAGCAAGATCGAAGATAGCACAATAACAGAAATGCGAGATATACGTGACTGGCCGAGGATCATGGCGTAAATCTCGGAACGGATCAAATCAGAAACGGTTAATTAGCTAATCATGAGATTTCCTTATGTAATTAGAATTATAGTATAAGCGGAATTCCTCTACTATTTAAAGGGGGTTCTAATCATTTGTAAGACACATTGTTCACAAATATCAAAGCAATATAATTCTCTTTCTCGTTTATACTATTGTTCATCAGCTTGTTATATTTTAATTGTTCTTACATCAACCAGTTCGAGGGTATCCAAACTCGAGGGCTGAGTTCCATTCTAACACTGGTTTGCTTTGCTTTATAGTTCATTTATGTTATTAATCTTCATATTTATCAATTGGTATTAAGTGAAATCACGTGTCCTTAGAACCACATTATAAGTTTAATTGTTATCCAATTTTAAGGGTAAACAGTTTTGCACCCACCTTGGAGCCAAGGATAATAGTGATTGCTTAATACTGATTCCGATAACACACACTGCTTTATACTTGTTCTCGTAAGAATCTTTGTTTTCAGGATAAACATGTCAAACTCACAAGCAACGCCTACACATGGTGACAACGGCTTCGGATTTCACGGGAAAAATGACAATATAGCCGCCCCAGGGATCGAGGCGCCACAGGCTGGCCTCGAGGGAGCGCCAATTGCAAATTCCTTCGATGTCAATTCACATGTCGCCCTAAATACAAATTTGGGCATTGATCCCGAAGGTAGCGCACGCAGGGAAGTTCGATCAGGTGGTCGAGGTACGCAGGGTGGAGAAGATAGTAGTGTTAGCCTCCAATTGATATTCGAAATGTTACAGGCTCAACAAGCCGCTATAGAACAACTACAAAATCAACATCGAAGACCGAGTATGATCGATCCAGAAGTCGTCCACAGGATCGAGACTGTGCCGAAAAGGTGGAACGCCAACGAATCGAGGACTGACCCCGCCATTATGAAAATGCTCGGGGAGCTCACTAAATAGATTGAATCGGGAGAAAAGAAAATCGAGGCAAATGACAAGAAAGTGGAGACATACAACTCACGGGTTGACCAAATAACGGGGGCACCGCCGATTCTAAAGGGTATAGATCAAAAGAAATTCGTACAGAAGCCTTTCCCTCCAAGTGCGGCTCCAAAACCCATTCCGAAGAAATTCCGAATGCCAGAAATTCCTAAGTACAATGGGACCATCGACCCTAATGAGCATGTCACTTTTTATACATGCGCAATAAAAGGGAATGACTTGGAAGACAATGAGATTGAATCTGTTCTACTGAAGAAATTTGGAGAAACCTTGTCGAAAGGAGCAATGATATGGTACCACAATTTGCCGCCTAATTCCATCGATTCCTTCGCCATGCTTGCAGACTCCTTCGTAAAGGCACATGCCAGAGCAATAAAAGGTTGCGACTAGGAAGTCGGACCTCTTCAAGGTGAAACAAAAAGACAATGAAATGTTAAGGGAATTCGTATCTCGGTTCTAGATGGAATGCATGGAACTACCACCGGTCACAGACGATTGGGCTGTTCAAGCCTTTACTCAAGGTTTGAACGAACGAAGTTCGGTGGCATCACGACAGCTAAAGAAGAATTTAATTAAATATCCAGCGGTAACCTGAGCCGATGTACATAATCGGTACCAGTCAAAGATCAGTGTCGAGGATGATCAATTGGGGGCCCCTTCCGGTTCCATTTATCCAAATAGGGTCGTCGGCAGAACTCAAAGGGATATCGACAGCGAACCCCGGTCAAACAGAGATCGATATCAACCATACAACGCAGATCGTAGAAACAACGTCCGAGGATGCAATCCCATCCAAAATGATCGAAGGAACGATCGAGGATAGAGCTCTTGAGGGATGATGAGCAAAAGTGGCTTCGATAAACATGCCGATCCCACAGTAACACCATGATTATCAGAATACAACTTCAGCATCGACGCATCAGGTATTGTGTCAGCCATTGGGAGAATCAAAGATACTAGATGGCCCAGACCCCTACAAACCGATTCATCCCAAAGAAACCCTAATCAAATATGCAAATACCATGGTACACATGGTCATAGAACCGAAGACTGCAGACAACTAAGGGAGAAGGTGGCCCGTCTATTCAACAAGGGTCACCTTCGATAATTCTTGAGTGATCGAGCTAAAAACCATTTCAGAGACACTGATGCAAACAGGAAAAACGAGCAGGAAGAACCACAACACGTGATTCACATGATCATTGGTGGGATCGATATTCCACAAGGGCCCGTTTTCAAACGCACTAAGGTATCGATCACCAGGGAAAAACGAACTTGAGATTATGTACCAGAAGGCACTTTATCATTCAACGATGAGGAAGCGGAAGGGATCTTACAACCCCACATTGATGCATTGGTAATCTCTATCCCTGTGAATAAAATTCAGGTTAAACGTGTTTTAATTGATCCAGGAAGCTCAGCCAATATTATTCGATCGAGGGTCGTGGAGCAGATCGGCCTACAAGATCAGATCGTACCCGTAGCTCGGATTATCAATGGCTTCAACATGGCGAGTGAAACAACTAAAGATGAAATCATCCTACCAGTAATTGTAGCCGAAACTATTCAAGAAACAAAGTTCCATGTGATCGAGGGCGATATGAGATTCAACGCACTGCTCGGAAGACCCTGGATTCACAACATGAGAGCGGTCCCCTCAACCCTTCACCAAATGCCAAGTTCCCAACACTGGATGGTGTAAAAACGGTGTATGGGGAAAAACATGCTACCAAAGAGATGTTTGTGATCGACGAAGTAATACTAGTATCGGCGCTTTCGTCAACAAAGGGATCAGAGTCCAAAGGAAAACAAGAAGCTAAATAGCAACCACCAGCTCGACTCAGTCGGAGAAGCAGGGAATGGACGAGCACGATGACTACTGGACCCCTCGATCCTTCATAATCCCCGAGGATTCCGACGCCACCAAATCGACAGTCGAAAAGCTGGAGCAAGTCATACTGATCGAGCATCTACCCGATTGAAAGGTATACCTGGGTACGGGGTTAACCCCCGAGCTCAGGGAAAAACTCATTAAATTTCTTATCAATAATATGGATTTGGTCCCACCTAGATATGATAGGGACCCCGCCCGAGATCACTACACATCGACTGAGCTTGGACCCAAAGTTTCGCCCGGTAAAACAAAAGAGAAGGCCCCAGTTCGAGGTAAAACATGCATTCATCAAGGACGAGGTAGACAAACTTCTCAAAATAGGATCCATTTGGGAAGTAAAATATCCCGAATGGTTAGCAAACGTAGTCGTAGTCCCTAAAAAGGGAAATAAACTTAGAATGTGCATAGACTATAAAGATTTAAACAAAGCATGTCCTAAAGACTCTTTTCCTCTGCCGAATATTGACCGCATGATCGATGCCACGACCGGCCATGAGATCCTTTGTTTTCACGATGCCTACTCCGGGTACAATCAAATACAAATGAACCCAGAGGATCAAGAAAAGACTTCGTTCATCACTAAGTACGACACCTATTGTTATAATGTAATGTCGTTTGGACTAAAAAATGCTGGTGCCACTTATTAACGCTTAGTAAATCGAATGTTCGAAGAGCAAATAGGTTAATAAATGGAGGTTTATATTGACGATATGCTAGTTAAGTCCCTGCGAGCAGAGGGCCATTTGACACATTTGCAGGAGACCTTCGATATACTAAGGAAATACTACATGAAACACAACTCAGAGAAATGTGCATTCGGGGTCAGCTCGGGCAAGTTCCTCGGCTTTATGGTATCAAATCGGGGGATCAAAATCAACCCCGATAAGATCAAGGTAATAGAAGACATCACAGTCGTGGACAATGTTAAGGCCGTACAAAGATTAACCGGGCGCATAGCCGTCCTAGGACGATTCATCTCGAGGTCTTTAGATAGAAGTCACAGGTTCTTCTCACTGCTCAAAAAGAAGAACAATTTTGAATGTACCCCGGAATGCCAATAAGCATTGGAAGAATTAAAGCGCTACCTCTCGAGCCCGCCACTGCTTCATACTCTGAAAGTGAACGAGCAACTCTACTTGTACTTAGCAGTATCGGAAATCGCGGTAAGTGGGGTCCTAGTCCAAGAAGAGCAAGGTACGCAATTTCCTGTTTACTATGTTAGTCGAACTTTAGGTGAGGCCGAGACCCGGTACCCACACATAGAAAAATTAGCTCTTTCCCTAATAAGCGCCTCTAGGAAATTAAAATCATATTTTCAGCGTCATCCGATCTGTGAGGTGACTACTTATCCCCTTCGTAATATTTTGTATAAGCCCGAACTTTCGGGCTGATTGGCCAAATGGGCAGTCGAGATCAATGGGTACAATATCGAGTATCGGCCCCGAATGACCATAAAGTCTCAAATCATAGCGTACTTCGTGGCCGACATTACGCCAACCCTCATACCCGATGTCGAAAAGGAACTATTATTAAAGTCGGGTACATCATCGGGGGTATGGACCCTCTTCACAGACGGCGCTTCGAACGTTAAGGGGTCCGGGCTAGGCATCATTTTGAAGCCACCCACGGGTAATAAAATTAGACAAGGTATCAAAACTTCCAAGTTAACTAACAATGAGGCCGAGTACGAGGCCATGATTGCAGGTCTCGAGCTAGCTAAATTTTTGGGAGTAGATGTCATCGAGGCCAAATGTGACTCCCTGCTTGTGGTAAACCAAGTCAACAGAACCTTCGAGGTTCGAGAAGATCAAATGCAGAGGTACTTGGAAAAACTACATGTGACTCTACATCGGTTTAAAGAATGGAACCTGCATCATGTGCCTCGAGAACAAAACAACAAGGTTGATGCCCTTGCAAATTTGGGGTCATCAGTCGAAGACAACGAGATTAGCTCGGGGACTGTCGTACAACTTTCAAGGCCAGTAATCGAAGAAGGCCACACCGAAATCAACTCCACAAGTCTTACCTAGGATTGGAGGAACAAATATATCGAGTACCTAAAGAATGAGAAGCTTCCATCAGATCCTAAGGAATCGAGGACGCTACGTACAAAAGCCACACGATTCACATTGGCCGAAGATGGAACACTATATCGAAGGATGTTCGATGGACCACTTGCAATATGTTTGGGACCAGGAGATACTGACTATGTCCTACGAAAATCCACGAGGGCACCTATGGAAACCATTCCGGTGCCGAATCATTGGTTCACAAAGTCATCATAGCAGGATACAATTGGGCCGATATAGAAAAGGATACAAAAGAGTTTGTTCGAAAGTGTGACAAATGTCAAAGATATGCGCCGATAATTCACCAACCCGGAGAGCAACTCCACTCAGTCTTATCCCCATTGCCATTCATGAAATGGGAAATGGATATCGTCGGCCCTTTACCATCGACCCCAGGTAAAGCTAAATTTATTTTGTTTATGACTAACTATTTCTCTAAGTGGGTTGAAGCACAGGCATTCGAGAAAATTAGAGAGAAAAAAGTCATTGACTTCATCTAGGACTACATTATATGCCGATTCGGGATGCCTGCCGAGATCGTATGCGACAGTGGAAAGCAATTCGTCGGCAACAAAGTGACAAATCTTGATATGTATCAATTGGTATTAAGTGAAATCACGTGTCCTTAGAACCACATTATAAGTTTAATTGTTATCCAATTTTAAGGGTAAACAATTTGGCGCCCACTGTGGGGCCAAGGATAATAGTGATTGCCTAATACTGATTCCGATAACACACACTGCTTTACACTTGTTCTCGTAAGAATCTTTGTTTTCAGGATAAACATGTCAAACTCACAAGCAGCGCCTACACATGGTGACAACGACCTTAGATTTCACGGGGAAAATGACAATATAGTCGCCCCAGGGATCGAGGCGCCTCAAGCTGACCTCGAGGTAGCACCAATTGCAAATCCCATCGATGTCAGTTCACATGTCGCCCTAAATGCAAATTTGGGCATTGATCCCGAAGGTAGCGTATGTAGGGAAGCTTGATCAGGCGATCGAGGTATGCAGGGCAGAGAAGATGGTGGAGTTAGCCTCCAATTGATATTCGAAATGTTACAGGCTCAACAAGCTGCTATAGCACAACTACAAAATCAACACTGAACACCGAGTAGGATCGAACCAGAAGTCGTCCACGGGACCGAGCCTGTGCCGGAAAGTTCGAACGCCAACGAATTGGGGACTGACCCCGCCATTATGAAAATGCTCGATGAGCTCACTAAACAGATTGAATTGGGATAAAAGAAAATCGAGGCAAATGACAAGAAAGTAGAGACATACAACTCCCGGGTTGACTAAATAACAGGGGCACCGCCGATTCTAAAGGGTATAGATTCAAAGAAATTCGTACAGAAGCCTTTCCCTCCAAGTGCGGCTCCAAAACCCATTCCGAAGAAATTCCAAATGCCAGAAATTCCTATGTACAATGGGACCACCGACCCTAATGAGCATGTCACTTCTTATACATGCACAATAAAAGGGAATGACTTGGAAGACGATGAGATTGAATCTGTTCTACTGAAGAAATTTGGAGAAACCTTGTCGAAAGGAGAAATGATATGGTACCACAATTTGCCGCCTAATTCCATTGATTCCTTCGCCATGCTTGCAGACTCCTTCGTAAAGGCACATGCCAGAGCAATAAAAGGTTGCGACTAGGAAGTCAGACCTCTTCAAGGTGAAACAAAAAGATAACGAAATGTTGAGGGAATTCGTATCTCGGTTCTAGATAGAATGCATGGAACTACCATCGGTCACAGACGATTGGGCTGTTCAAGCCTTTACTCAAGGTTTGAACGAACGAAGTTCGGTGGCATCACGACAGCTAAAGCAGAATTTAATTGAATATCCAGCGGTAACCTAGGCCGATGTACATAATCGGTACCAGTCAAAGATCAGGGTCGAGGATGATCAATTGGGGACCCCTTCCGGTTCCGTTTATCCAAACAAGGCCATCGGCAGAACTCAAAAGGGATATCGACAGCGAACCCCGGTCAAACAGAGATCGATATCAACCATACAACGCAGATCGTAGAAACAATGACCCAGGATGCAATCCCATCCAAAATGATCGAAGGAACAATCGAGGACAGAGCTCTCGAGGGCTGACGAGCAAAAGTGGCTTCGATAAATATGCCGATCCCACAGAAGCACCATGATTATCAGAATACAACTTCAGCATCAACGCATCAGGTATTGTGTCAGCCATTGGGAGAATCAAAGATACTAGATGGCCCAGACCCCTACAAACCAATTCATCCCAAAGAAACCCCAATCGAATATGCAAATACCATGGTACACATGGTCATAGAACCGAAGACTACAGACAACTAAGGGAGAAGGTGGCCCGTCTATTCAACAAGGGTCACCTTCGAGAATTCTTGAGTGACCGAGCTAAAAACCATTTCATAGACAGTGATGCAAACAGGTAAAACGAGCAGGAAGAACCACAACACATGATTCACATGATCATTGGTGGGATCGATATTCCACAAGGGCTCGTTTTCAAATGCACTAAGGTATCGATCACCAGGGAAAAACAAACTCGAGATTATGTACCAGAAGGCACTTTATCATTCAACGATGAGGAAGCGGAAGGGATCTTACACTCTATAATGATGCATTGGTAATCTCTATCCCTGGGAATAAAATTCAGGTTAAACGTGTTTTAATTGATCCAGGAATCTCGGCCAATATTATTCGATCGAGGGTCGTGGAGCAGATCGGCCTACAAGATCAGATCGTACCCGTAGCTCGAATTATCAATGGCTTCAACATGGCGAGTGAAACAAATAAAAATGAAATCATCCTACCAGTAATTGTAGACGGAACTATTCAAGAAACAAAGTTCCATGTGAGCGAGGGCAATATGAGATACAACGCACTGCTCGGAAGACCCTGGATTCACAACATGAGGGCGGTCCCCTCAACCCTTCACCAAATGCTAAGTTGCCAACACCGGATGGAGTAAATACGGTGTAAGGGGAACAACATGCTACCAAAGAGATTTTTGCGATCGACAAAGTAATACTAGTATCAGCGCTTTCGTCAACAAAGGGATCAGAGTCCAATGGAAAACAAGAAGCTAAATAGCAACCATCAGCTCGACTCAGTAGAAGCAGGGAACGGACGAGGATGATGACTACTGGACCCCTCGATCCTTCATAATCCCCGAGGATTCCGACGCCACCAAATCGACAGTCGAAAAGCTGGAGCAAGTCATACTGATCGAGCATCTACCCGATCGAAAGGTATACCTGAGTACGGGGTTAACCCCCGAGCTCAGGGAAAAACTCATTAAATTTCTTATCAATAATATGGATTTGGTCCCACCTATATATGACAGGGACCCCGCCGGAGATCACTACACATCGACTGAGCTTGGACCCGAAGTTTCGCCCGGTAAAACAAAAGAGAAGGCCCCAGTCCGAGATAAAACATGCATTCATCAAGGACGAGGTAGACAAACTTCTCAAAATAGGATCCATTCGGGAAGTAAAATATCCCGAATGGTTAGCAAACATAGTCGTAGTCCCTAAAAAGGGAAATAAACTCAGAATGTGCATAGACTATAAAGATTTAAACAAAGCATGTCCTAAAGACTCTTTTCCTCTGCCGAATATTGACCGCATGATTGATGCCACGACCGGCCACGAGATCCTTTGTTTTCACGATGCCTACTCCGGGTACAATAAAATACAAATAAACCCGGAGGATCAAGAAAAGACTTCGTTCATCACTAAGTACGACACCTATTGTTATAATGTAATGCCGTTTGGACTAAAAAATGCTGGTGCCACTTATTAATGCTTAGTAAATCGAATGTTCTTAGAGAAAATAGGTTAATAAATGGAGCTTTATATTTACGATATGCTAGTTAAGTCCCTGCGAACAGAGGACCATTTGACACATTTGCAGGAGACCTTAGATATACTAAGGAAATACTACATGAAACACAACTCGGAGAAATGTGCATTCGGGGTCGGCTCGGGCAAGTTCCTTGGCTTTATGGTATCAAATCGGAGGATTGAAATCAACCCCGATAAGATCAAGGTAATGGAAGACATCACAGTCGTGGACAATGTTAAGGCCGTACAAAGATTAACCGGGCACATAGCCGTCCTAGGACGATTCATCTCGAGGTCTTTAGATAGAAGTCATAGGTTCTTCTCCCTGCTCAAAAAGAAGAACAATTTTGCATGGACCCTCGAAAGCGAACGAGCAACTCTACTTGTACTTAACAGTATAGGAAATCGCGGTAAGTGTGGTCCTAGTCCGAGAAGAGCAAGGTA
This sequence comes from Nicotiana tomentosiformis, assembly GCF_000390325.3. Taxonomy (NCBI): domain Eukaryota; kingdom Viridiplantae; phylum Streptophyta; class Magnoliopsida; order Solanales; family Solanaceae; genus Nicotiana; species Nicotiana tomentosiformis. The sequence goes on from NC_090818.1 coordinate 32,308,978, forward strand.
CGCAATTTCCTGTTTACTATGTTAGTCAAACTTTAGGTGAGGCTGAGACCCGGTACCTACACTTAGAAAAATTAGCACTTACCCTAATAAGCGCCTCTAGGAAATTAAAACCATATTTTCAGCGTCATCCGATCTGTGTGGTGACTACTTATCCCCTTCGCAATATTTCGCAATTACGCCAACCCTCGTGCCCGAGGTCGAAAAGGAACTATTATTAACGTCGGGTACATCATCGGGGGTGAGCACCCTATTCACAGACGGCGCTTCGAACATTAAGGGGTCCGGGCTAGGCATCATTTTGAAGCCGCCCACGGGTAATAAAATAAGACAAGCTATCAAAACTTCTAAGTTAACTAACAATGAGGCCGAGTACGAAGCCATGATTGCAGGTCTCGAGCTAGCCAAAGGTATGGGAGAAGAGGTCATCGAGGCCAAATTTGACTCCCTGCTTGTGGTAAACCAAGTCAACAGAACCTTCGCGGTTCGAGAAGATCGAATGCAGATGTACTTGGACAAACTACATATGACTCTACATCGGTTTTAAAAATGGACCCTACAGCATGTGCCTCATGAACAAAACAACGGGGCCGATGCCCTTGCAATTTTGGGGTCATCGGCCGAAGACAACGAGATTAGATCTGGGACTGTCGTACAACTTTCAAGGCCAGTAATCGAATAAGGCCACACCGACATCAACTCCACAAGTCTGACCTGGGATTGGAGGAATAAATATATCGAGTACCTAAAGAACAAGAAGCTTCCATCGGATCCTAAGGAATCGAGGACTCTACGTACGAAAGCCGCACAATTCACATTGGCCGAAGATAGAACACTATATAGAAGGATGTTCCATGGAGCATTGCCAATATATTTGGGACCAGGAGATACCGACTATGTCCTACGAGAACTCCATGAGGGCACCTGCGGAAACCATTCCGGTGCCGAATCATTGGTTAACAAAGTCATCAGAGCAGGATACTATTGGGCCGATATAGAAAAGGATACAAAAGAGTTTGTTCGAAAGTGCGACAAATGTCAAAGTTATGCGCCGATGATTCACCAACCCGGAGAGCAACTCCAATCAGTCTTATCCCTATGGCCATTCATAAAATGGGGAATGGATATCATCGGCCCTCTACCATCGGCCCCAGGTAATACTAAAATTATTTTGTTTATGACTAACTATTTCTCTAAGTGGGTTGAAGAACAGGCTTTCGAGAAAATTAGAGAGAAAGAAGTCATTGACTTCATCTGGGACCAGATTATATGCCGATTCGGGATATAATCTGGGAAAATGGAGAGAAATACTGCCCTTAGTCTTTTGGGCGTATCGAACAACGTCAAAATCCAGTACGTGGGCAACACCGTTCTCTTTAGTATATGGCGTCGAAGCTCTGATCCCGGTTGAAGTCGAGGAACCTAGCGTCAGGTTTCGATATGCAACGAAAGAGTCAAATCATGAGGCTATGAATACAAGCCTCAAATTACTAGATGAAAAACGGGAAGACGTCCTAGTTCGAATGGCCGCACAGAAACAGCGGATCGAAAGGTACTACAATCTAAGAGCCAATCTTCGACGCTTTAAAATCGGGGACTTGGTTCTGAGGAAGGTCACCCTCAATACTCGAGACCCAAACGAAGGAAAACTTGGCCCGAACTGGGAGGGACCGTATCAGGTACTCGATATCATCGGAAAGGGATCCTACAAACTTGGTACGATGAATGGCGAACAATTACCAAACAATTGGAACATATCACTCCTAGTTCGGGCCAAGTTTTCCTTCGTACGACCTTCTCTATTTTCGTTTATATTTTATACTAACCATTTGCAGGTGTTTAATCGAAGACACCAAAGGATTCTTCAAACACAAAGTCCTTAGATCTTAAAGCACGCATTGCACTCTTTTTCCCTTAGACCGGTTTTTGTCCCAAATGGGTTTTTCCGGTGAGGTTTTTAACAAGGCAACCATTGTTCGTGCTAACTTAGAGCAATTCAATAGTATCTGAGGCTCTTTTACAATCAACCTCGAATACTGGGGGGGCATCACCCTCGGATAGTTACAAGAAAAATACTTCGTGTCGACAGGATCTCGATAGGTAAAGGACCAAACGGTCAAATGAACCGTGTCCATGTAGATTACTCGAGCCCTAATGGAAAAACATGTATGCATGTATAATCTATTGAAAGAAGTATTTTTCCTTACCTAATGTTCCATGGCTTAGAGAAATTTATACTTTACAATTTCATACTTATGATCTATTGTGGAAACTAACTTAATGGCAGATCACAACTGAAGTTCAAACAATTTACCCTATACTCGGGGACTGCCGTCCAAAAAATCGATATGATCAAATTACTAAACCTCAAAATCGTAAGACCTTAAAAAGGAAATCCTCGATTTTATAGGCCACGTCCACCCCACTCGGGGACTGATACTTGGAACGAGTTCGAAGTATAGCAGGGAAACAAGCCTAAGGGGCAAATCCCAATCTAAAGGCTACGGACAAATTAACACGCTTTAGAGACATCCGAATTCCTTTATAAAACATGCCTTCAAATATTCTCATAAATCGGTTAAAAAAGGCAACCCTCGGCTGAATTACTAAGGGTCTCGATAATATCGACTCTCGAAAAACCCTAAGGGAGAGCGAATTGTTCGAACTCTCGGACAATTTTGCGCTAAGACAAAACAAAGCAAAGAATTTTGATAACACCAATCCTCGAAAAACCTAATGGGTACAAATTTATCTCGTGGCATGACAAATTTTTATGATTAATTTTTCAAGCCGAAAAATGGGAAAAACCATTCTTTTGAAGCCATATCGGCCTAATTCAAGAGCCTAAGGGCAATTTTATTTTTTAAGTTCGAGAAATCGTCCTTACTCAACTAAAATGTAAGGGTCACTCTACTTCAAGTTCGAGCAAGTACTCACTCGATTTTAAAGACTACACTGCTCCGACTTCGGCCTAGTTGCCTAAAGTCCCAAACTTGTGAGTAAAATCTCCATAAGGCATGAAGGCATGAATGAAATAGAATTTTCATGAGGCATGAAATAGAATAAAGGCAAGTCAAAGAGAAAAAATATCTTTTATCTGTACGAAAATATTTACAAGGACCAATCAGGGTCCCGCACAAAAAATCAAAAAAGAAAAGCCTAAGATTCCTAATTTTCCTCAGGGGCAGCTTCTTCTCCATCGAGGTCCTCCCCATTCTCGCACCCGCTCTTGCTGCCATCATCATCGGAAGAGGCCAATGCTCTAGCATCAGCTTCAAGCTCTTTAGCCCTTATTATTTGATATTGACGGCAAAAATCAACGATGACAGGGTCGAGAGGGCCCAACGTGAAAGGGTAAGTTTAAACACTTAGAAACCCTTCCACATGGGTGGTGATTTCTTCTTCGGGGGTCAGGATCATCACCTCTTTGCCCGCCCAGTTGCAGTCTTTCTTTACCTTCTTAAGGTATCCCTCAGTTATCGAGCATATATACCTCGACATTGGCAGAGGTACAGTGCTGCTTCTTCTTTAATTTAATACAGTAACCTATTATTCTTTAAGACCAATTTATAGTCCTCTTTCACTAAAAATAAAAATTAGTAAACAAACTCAAAACTTATCAAAGATTGCCAACATTTTTTTTTCTTTCCAAATTTCGATAAATAAAATATGATTTCATAGTTTCAATTTGATTTTTATTATGGATGACATCTTTGATTGGTTTCATGTATGTTTACCCTTAAAATTGGTTAACAATTAAACTTATAATGTGGTTCTAAGGACTCGTGATTTTACTTAATACCAATTGATAAATATAAAGATTAATAACAGAAATGAACTATAAAGTAAAGCAAACCAGTGTTAGAATGGAACTCAGCCCTCGAGTTTGGATACCCTCGAATTGGTTGATGTAAGAACAATTAAAATATAACAAGCCGATGAACAATAGTATAAACGAGAAAGAGTATTATATTGCTTTGATATCTGTGAACAATCTGTCTTACAAATGATTAGAACCCCCCTTTAAATAATAGAGAAATTTCACTTATGGTATAATTCTAATTATAGAAGGAAATCCTATGATTAGCTAATTAGTCGTTTCTAATTTGATCTGTTCCAAGGTTTACGCCATGATCCTCGACCAGTCACGGATATCTCACCTTTCTGTTATTGTGCTATCTTCGATCTTGCTCGATGTCTATCTCATTTGGCTTCGATCGCTACTAGTCTCGATCTCGACAGGTACCTCGATTCTGAACTCGGTACCTTATCCTCGTGATTTAGTTTGTTCCGTTACGAGGTCATACTTCGATGCAACCTCCCGGTCTCGGTCAAATAGTAAAATCGGGTGGACCCGATTTTAACCGTATACAGATAGTCCCCCCGTTTTTTGGAGTGAAATGACAAGAAACGAATTAAGCCTTTGATTTTCTACCTCGACCTATCATGACGTCATCCTCGTGACGTAAACGACGGGAGTGACCGAAACGTCCCGTCGGTACAGTTCCACAAGTCATTAATGGGTGTCAGTTGGTGGTCGCCCACTAGTGCCTTTGAACCATTGCCGTGAATCCAATAAATAGACCCCTTCCTCATAGATTCAAACTTTACTTTCACTTCCTTCTAACTCCAAAGCTTTTACATCTCTTAAGTTCTTCCCTTTTACAAATCATTAGGTTTTGCTGTTAATCCTTTCTCAAATGTCAAGTCCTATTATCTTCCTCTTCTTCAAACTTACACAAAAATGGCAAAAACATCGAAAACGGTACCACAAAAAGAAGTTGCTTCATCTTCTCAACCGGCCAGCGGAAAAATGCCGGTGGAACCCCGTCTTCAGAATTGCATTCCTGGGGGGTCCGCGCTAAACTCCAATTTCAAGACCGATAAAGCCTCGTCGATTCCTGGTCGATGCAAGCTAATGTCGAGGTATATATGCTCGATAACTGAGGGATACCTTAAGCAGGTAAAGAAAGACTGCAACTGGGCGGGGAAAGAGGTGGTGATCCTGACCTCCGAAGAAGACATCACCACCCATGTGAAAGAATTTCTAAGTGTTTACACTTACCCTTTCATGTTGGGCTCCCTCGACCCCGTCATCATTGATTTTTGCCGTCAATATCAAATAATAAAGGTTAAAGAGCATGAAGCTGACGCTAGAGCGCTAGCCTCTTCCGATGATGATGATGATGATGGCAGCAAGAGCGGGTGCGAGAATGGGGAGGACCTCGATGGAGAAGAAGCTTCCCCTGAGGAAAATTAGGAATCTTAGGCTTTTTCTTTGTTTGATTTTTTGTGCGGGACCCTGATCGGTCCTTGTAAATATTTTCGTATAGATAAAAGATCTTTTTTCTCTTTGACTTGCCTTTATTCTATTTCATGCCTCATGAAAATTCTATTTCATTCATGCCTTCATGCCTTATGGAGATTTTACTCACAAGTTTGGGACTTTAGGCAACTAGACCGAAGTCGGACCAGTGTAATCTTTAAAATCGAGTGAGTACTTTCTCGAACTTGAAGCAGAGTGACCCTTACGTTTTAGTTGAGTAAGGACGATTTCTCGAATCAAAAAATAAAATCGCCCTTAGGCTCTTGAATTAGGCCGATATGACCTCACAAGAATGGCTTTTCCCCTTTTTCGGCTTGAAATATTAATCATAAAAATTTGTCATGCCACGAGATAAATTTGTACCCATTAGATTTTTCGAGGATTGGTGTTATCAAAATCCTTTACTTTATTATGCCTTAGCACAAAATTGTCCGAGAGTTCGAACAATTCGCTACCCCTTAGGGTTTTTCGAGAGTCGATATTATCGAGACCCTTAGTAATTCAGCCGAGGGTTGCCTTTTTTAACCGGTTTATGAGTATATTTCAAGGCATGTTTTATAAAGGAATTCGGACGTCTCCGAACCGTGTTAATTTGGCCATAGCCTTTATTTTGGGATTTGCCCCTTAGACTTGTTTCCCTGCTATACTTCGAACTCGTTCGAAGTGTCAGTCCCCGAGTGGGGTGGACGTGGCCTATAAAATCAAGGATTGCCTTTTTAAGGTCTTACGATTTTGAGATTTAGTAATTTGATCATGTCGATTTTTTGGACGACAGTCCTCGAGTATAGGGTAAATAGTTTGAACTTCAGTTGTGATCGGCCCTTAAGCCAGTTTCCATAATAGATCATAATTATGAAATTGTAAAATATAAATTTCTCTAAGCCATGGAACATCAGGTAAGGAAAAATACTTCTTTCAATAGATTATACATACATGCATATTTTGCCATTAGGGCTCGAGTTATCTACATGGACACGGTTCATTTGACCGTTTGGTCCTTTACCTATCGAGATCCTGTCGACACGAAGTATTTTCCTTATAACTATCCGAGGGTGATGCCCCCCAGTATTCGAGGTTGATTGTAAAGGAAACTCAGATACTGTTGAATTACTCTAAGTTAGCACGAACAATGATTGCCTTGTTAAACACCTCACCGGAAAAACCCATTTGGGACAAAAACCGGTCTAAGGGAAAAAGAGTGGAACGCGTGCTTTCAAACCTAAGGACTTTGTGTTTGAAGAATCCTTTGGTGTCTTCGATTAAACACCTACAAATGGTTAGTATAAAATATGAACGAAAATGGAGAAGGTCGTACGAAGGAAAACTTGGCCCAAACTGGGAGTGATATGTTCTAATTTTTTGGTAATTATTTGCCGTTCATTGTTCCAAGTTTGTAGGATCCTTTTCCGATGATATCGAGTACCTGATACGGTCCCTCCCAGTTCGGGCCATGTTTTCCTTCGTTTGGGTCTCGAGTATTTAGGGTGACCTTTCTCAGAACCAATTCCCCAATTTTAAAGCGTCGAAGATTGGCTCTTCGATTGTAGTACCTTTCGATCCGTTGTTTCTGTGCGGCCATTCGAACGAGGGCGGCTTCCCGTTGCATATCGAAACCTGACGCTAGGTTCCCCGACTTCAACCAGGATCAGAGCTTCGGCGCTATATACTAAAAAGAACGGTGTTGCCCCCGTATTGGATTTTGACGTTGTTCGATACGCCCAAAGGACTTCGGGCAATATTTCTCTCCATTTTCCCTTAGCATCATTCAATATTTTCTTTAGATTTTGAATGATAGTCTTGTTTATCGATTCGGCCTGTCCGTTCCCACTAGAATGATATGGCGTCGATAAGATCATTTTTATTTTGTGATCTTCGAGAAACTTTGTCACTTTGCTGCCGATGAATTGCTTTCCATTGTCGCATACGATCTCGGCAAGTATCCCGAATCGGCATATAATCTGGTCCCAGATGAATTCAATTACTTCTTTCTCTCTAATTTTCTCGAAATCATGTGCTTCAACCCACTTAGAGAAATAGTTAGTCATAAACAAAATAAATTTAGCTTTACCTGGGGCCGATGGTAAAGGGCCGACGATATCCATTCCCCATTTCATGAATGGGCCTGGGGATAAGATTGAGTGGAGTTTCTCTCCGGGTTGGTGAATTATCGGTGCATACCTTTGACATTTGTCGCACTTTCGAACAAACTCTTTTGTATCCTTTTCTATATCAGCCGAATAGTATCCTACTCTGATGACTTTGTGAACCAATGATTCGGCACCAGAATGGTTTCCGCACGTGCCCTCATGGATTTCTCGTAGGACATAGCCGGTATCTCCTGGTCCCAAACATATTTCCAATGGTCCATCGAACATCCTTCTATATAGTGTTCTATCTTCGGCCAATGTGAATTATGTGGCTTTCGTACGTAGAGTCCTCGATTCCTTAGGATCCGATGGAAGCTTCTCGTTCTTTAGGTACTCGATATATTTATTCCTCCAATCCCATGTCAGACTTGTGGAGTTGATTTCGGTGTGGCCTTCTTCGATTACTAGCCTTGAAAGTTGTACGACAGTCCCCGAGCTAATCTCATTGTCTTCGGCCGATGACCCCAAATTTGCAAGGGAATCGGCCTTGTCGTTTTGTTCATGAGGCACATGTTGTAAGGTCCATTCTTTAAACCGATGTAGAGTCACATGTAGTTTGTCCAAGTACATCTACATTCGATCTTCTCGAACCTCGAAGGTTCTGTTGACTTGGTTTACCACAAGCAGGGAGTCACATTTGGCCTCGATGACCTCTGCTCCCAAACATTTAGCTAGCTCGAGACCTGCAATCATGGCCTCGTACACAGCCTCATTGTTAGTTAACTTGGAAGTTTTTATAGCTTGTCTAATTTTATTACCCGTGGGCGGCTTCAAAATGATGCCTAGCCCAGACCCCTTCACGTTCGAAGCGCCGTCTGTGAAGAGGGTCCACACCCCCGATGATGTACTCGACTTTAATAATAGTTCCTTTTCGACATCGGGTACGAGGGTTGGCGTAAAGTCGGCCACGAAGTCCGTTAAGATTTGAGACTTGATGGTCCTTCGGGGTCGATACTCGATATCGTACCCACTGATCTCGGGGTCGATACTCGATATGCAAAATATTGCGAAGGGATAAGTAGTCACCACGCAGATCGGATGACGCTGGAAATATGGTTTTAATTTCCTAGAGGCGCTTATTATGGCAAGCGCTAATTTTTCTAAGTGTAGGTACCGGGTCTCAGCCTCACCTAAAGTTCAACTAACATAGTAAACAGGAAATTGTGTACTTTGCTCTTCTCGGACTAGGACCCCACTTACCGCAATTTCCGATACTATTAAGTACAAGTAGAGTTGCTCGTTCGCTTTCAGAGTATGAAGTAGTGGCGGGCTCGAGAGGTACCGCTTTAATTCTTCCAATGCTTGTTGGCATTCTGGGGTCCATGCAAAATTGTTCTTCCTTTTGAGCAGTGAGAAGAACCTGTGACTTCTATCTGAAGACCTCGAGATGAATCGGCCTAGGACGGCTATGCGCCCGGTTAATCTTTGTACGGCCTTAACATTGTCCACGACAGTGATGTCTTCGATTGCCTTGATCTTATCGGGGTTGATTTAGATCCCTCGATTTGATACCATAAAGCAGAGGAACTTGCCCGAGCCGACCCCGAATGCACATTTCTCCGAGTTGTGTTTCATGTAGTATTTTCTTAGTATATCGAAGGTCTCCTGCAAATGTGTCAAATGGTCCTCTGCTCGCAGGGACTTAACTAGCATATCGTCAATATAAACCTCCATTTATTTACCTATTTGTTCTTCGAACATTCGATTTACTAAGCGTAAATAAGTGGCACCAACATTTTTTAGTCAAAACGGCATTACATTATAACAATAGGTGTTGATTGTACCTGGAGTAGGCATCGTGAAAACCAAGGATCTCGTGGCCGGTCGTGGCATCGATCATGCAATCAATATTCAGTAGAGGAAAAGAGTCTTTATGACATGCTTTGTTTAAATCTTTATAGTCTACGCACATTCTAAGTTTACTTCCCTTTTTAGGGAGTACGACTACGTTTGCTAACCATTCGGGATATTTTACTTCCCGAATGGATCATATTTTGAGAAGTTTGTCTACCTCGTCCTTGATGAATGCATGTTTTACCAAGGACTGGGGCCTTCTCTTTTGTTTTATCGGGCGGAACTTCGGGTCTAAGCTCAGTCGATGTGTAGTGATCTCCAGCGGGATCCCTATCATATCTAGGTGGGACCAAATCCATATTATTGAGTTTTTCCCTGATCTCGAGGGTTAACCCCGTACCCAAGTATACCTTTCGATCGGGTAGATGCTCGATCAGTGTGACTTGCTCCAACTCTTCAACTGTCGATTTGGTGGCGTCAGAATCCTCGGGGATTATGAAGGATCGAAGGTTCCAGTAGTCATCGTCCTCATTTGTTCCCTACTTCTCTGACTGAGTCGAGCTGGTGGTTGCTATTTAGCTTCTTGTTTTCCTTTGGACTCCGATCCCTTTGTTGACAGAAGCGCCGATACCGATATTACTTCATCGACCGCGAACATCTCTTTGGCAGCATGTTGTTCCCCATACACCGTTTTTACTCCATCCGGTGTTGGGAACTTCAGCATTTGGTGAAGGGTTGAGGGGACTACCCTCATATTGTGAATCCAGGGTATTCTGAGGAGTGCGTTGTATCTTATATCGCCCTCAATCACATGGAACTTTGTTTCTTGAATAGTTCCGGCTATATTTACTGGTAGGATGATTTCACCTTTAGTTGTTTCACTAGCCATGTTGAAGCCATTGAGAATCCGAGCTACGGGTACGATCTGATCTTGTAGGCCGATCTGCTCCACGACTCTCAATCGAATAATATTGGCCGAGCTTCCTGGATCAATTAAAACACGTTTAACCTGAATTTTATTCACAAGGATAGAGATTACAAATGCATCATTGTGGGGTTGTAAGATCCCTTCCGCTTCATTATCGTTGAATGATAAAGTGCCTTCTGGTACATAATCTTGAGTTCGTTTTTCCCTGGTGATCGATACCTTAGTGCGTTTGAAAACGGGCCCTTGTGGAATATCGATCCCACCAACGATCATGTGAATCACGTGTTGTGGTTCTTCCTGCTTGTTTTTTCTGTTTGCATCATTGTCTCTGGAATGGTTTTTAGCTCGGTCGCTCAAGAATTCTCGAAGGTGACCCTTGTTGAATAGACGGGCCACCTTCTCCCTTAGTTGTCTGCAATCTTCGGTTCTATGACCATGTGTACCAAGGTATTTGCATATTTGATTGGGGTTTCTTTGGGATGAATCGGTTTGTAGGGGTCTGGGCCATCTAGTATCTTTGATTCTCCCAATGGCTGACACAATACCTGATGCGTCGATGCTGAAGTTGTATTCTGATAATCATGGTGTTTCTATAGGATCGGCATGTTTATCGAAGCCACTTTTGCTCATGATCCCTCGAGAGCTCTGTCCTCGATCGTTCCTTCGATCATTTTGGATGGGATTGCATCCTGGGCCACTATTTTTACGATCTGCATTGTATGGTTGATATCGATCTCTGTTTGACCGGGGTTCGTTGTCGATATCCCTTTGAGTTCTGCCTACGGCCCGGTTTGGATAAACAGAACCAGAAGGGGTCCCCAATTGATCATCCTCGACCCTGATCTTTGACTGGTACCGATTATGTACATCGGCCCAGGTTACCGCTGGATATTCAATTAAATTCTGCTTTAGCTGTCGTGATGCCACCGAACTTCGTTCGTTCAAACCTTGAGTAAAGGCTTGAACAGCCCAATCGTCTCTGACCGGTGGTAGTTCCATACATTCCATCTAGAACCGAGATACGAATTCCCTCAACATTTCGTTGTCTTTTTGCTTTACCTTAAAGAGGTCTGACTTCCTAGTCGCAACCTTTTATTGCTCCGGCATGTGCCTTTACGAAGGAGTCTGCAAGCATGGCGAAGAAATCGATGGACTTAGGAGGCTAATTGTGATACCGTATCATTGCTCCTTTCGACAAGGTTTCTCCAAATTTCTTCACTAGGATAGATTCAATCTCATCGTCTTCCAAGTTATTCCCTTTTATTGCGCATGTATAAGAAGTGACATGCTCATTAGGTTTGGTGGTCCCATTGTATTTAGGAATTTCTGGAATTCGGAATTTCTTCGAAATGGGTTTCGGAGCCGCACTCTTTGGTTCTATACCCTTTAGAATCGGCGGTGCCCCCGTTATTTGGTCAACCCGGGAGTTGTATGTCTCCACATTCTTGTCATTTGCCTCGATTTTCTTTTCTCCCAATTCAATCCATTTAGTGATATTCTCGAGCATTTTCATAATGGCGGGGTCAGTCCCCGATTCGTTGGCGTTCGAACTTTCCGGCACAGGCTCGGTCCTGTGGACGACTTCTGGTTCGATCCTACTCGGTGTTCGGTGCTGATTTTGTAGTTGTGCTATAGTGGCTTGTTGAGCCTGTAACATTTCGAATATCAATTGGAGGCTAACTCCACCATCTTCTCCGCCCTACGTACCTCGACCCCCTGATCGAACTTCCCTACATACGCTACCTTCAAAATCAATGCGCAAATTTGCATTTAGGGCGACATGTGAACTGACATCGACGGGATTTGAAATTGGTGCTACCTCTAGGTCAGTCTGAGGCACCTCGATCCCTGGGGCGGCTATATTGTCATTTTCCCCATGAAATCTGAGGCCGCTGTCACCATGTGTAGACGCTGCTTGTCAGTTTGACATATTTATCCTGAAAACAAAGATTCTTACGAGAACATGTGTAAAGCAATGTGTGTTATCAGAATCAGTATTAAGCAATCACTATTATCCTTGGCCCCACGGTGGGCGCCAAACTGTTTACCCTTAAAATTAGATAACAATTAAACTTATAATGTGGTTCTAAGGACACGTGATTTCACTTAATACCAATTGATACATATGAAGATTTGTCACTTTGCTGCCAATGAATTGCTTTCCATTGTCGCATACGATCTCGGCAAGCATCTCGAATCGGCATATAATCTGGTCCCAGATAAAGTCAATGACTTGTTTCTCTCTAATTTTCTCAAAAGCCTGTGCTTCAACCCACTTAGAGAAATAGTTAGTCATAAACAAAATAAATTTAGCTTTACCTGGGGCCGATGGTAGAGGGCTGACGATATCCATTCCCCATTTCATAAATGGCCATGCAGATAAGAATGAGTGGAGTTCCTCTCCGGGTTGGTGAATCATCGGTGCATACCTTTTACATTGGTCGCACTTTTGAACAAACTCTTTTGTATCCTTTTCTATATCGGCCCAATAGTATCCTGCTCTGATGACTTTGTGAACCAATGATTCGGCACGGGAATGGTTTTCGCAGGTGCCCTCGTGGATTTCTCGTACAACATAGTCGGTATCTCCTGGTCCCAAACATATTGCCAATGGTCCATCGAACATCCTTCGATATAGTGTTCCATCTTCGGCCAATGTGAATCGTGCGGCTTTCATATGTAGAGTCCTCGATTTCTTAGGATCCGGTGGAAGCTTCTCGTTCTTTAGGTACTCAATATAATTGTTCCTCCAATCCCAGGTTAGACTTGTGGAGTTGATTTCAGTGTGGCCTTCTTCAATTACTGGCCTTGAAAGTTGTACGACTGTCCAAGAGCTAATCTCGTTGTCTTTGACTGATGACCCCAAATTTGCAAGGGCATCGGCCTCATTGTTTTGTTCTCGAGGCATATGTTGTAGGGTCCATTCTTTAAACCGATGTAGAGTCACATGTAGTTTGTCCAAGTACCTCTGCATTCAATCTTCTCGAATCTCGAAGGATCTGTTGACTTGGTTTACCATAAGCAGGAAGTCACATTTGGCCTCGATGACTTCTGCTCCCAAACATTTAGCTGGCTCGAGACCTGCAATCATGGCCTCGTACACAACCTCATTGTTAGTTAACTTGGAAGTTTTGATAGCTTGTCTAATTTTATTACCCGTGGGCGGCTTCAAAATGATGCCTAGCCCAGACCCCTTCACGTTCGAAGTGCCATCTATGAAGAGGGTCCACACCCCCGATGATGTACCCGACTTTAATAATAGTTCCTTTTCGACATCGGGTACGAGGGTTGGCGTAAAGTCGGCCACGAAATCCGCTATGATTTGATACTTGATGGTCGTTCGGGGCCGATACTCGATATCGTCCCCACGGATCTCGACTGCCCATTTGGACAATCGGCCCGAAAGTTCAGGCTTATGCAAAATAAGGCGAAGGGGATAAGTAGACACCACACAGATCGAATGACGCTAAAAATATGGTTTTAATTTCCTAGAGGCACTTATTAGGGCAAACGCTAATTTTTCTAAGTGTGGGTACTGAGTTTCGGCCTCACCTAAAGTTCGACTAACATAGTAAACAAGAAATTGCGTACCTTGCTCTTCTCAGACTAGGACCCCACTTACCACGATTTTCGATACTGCTAAGTACAAGTAGAGTTGCTCGTTCGCTTTCGGAGTATGAAGCAGTGGCGGGCTCGAGAGGTAGCGCTTTAATTCTTCCAACGCTTGTTGACATTCTGGGGTCCATGCAAAATTGTTCTTCTTTTTGAGCAGTGAGAAGAACCTGCTAATCTTTGTACGGCCTTAACTGCATCCACGACTGTGATGTCTTCGATTGCCTTGATCTTATCGGGGTGGATTTCGATCCCCTGATTTTATACCATAAAGCCGAGGAACTTGCTCGAGCCGACCCCGAATGCACATTTCTCCGAGTTGAGTTTCATGTAGTATTTCCTTAGTATATCGAAGGTCTCCTGCAAATGTGTCAAATGGTCCTCTGCTCGCAGGGACTTAACTAGCATATCGTCAATATAAACCTCCATTTATTTACCTATTTGCTCTTCGAATATTCGATTTACTAAGCGTTAATAAGTGGCACAAATATTTTTTAGTCCAAACGGCATTACATTATAACAATAGGTGTCGTACTTAGTGATGAACGAAGTCTTTTCTTGATCCTTCGGGTTCATTTTTATTTGATTGCACCCGGAGTAGGCATCGTGAAAACTAAGGATCTCGTGGCCGGTCGTGTCAATATTCTGCAGAGGAAAAGAGTCTTTAGGACATGCTTTGTTTAAATCTTTATAGTCTATGCACATTCTAAGTTTATTTCCCTTTTTAGGGACTAAGACTATGTTTTCTAACCATTAGGGATATTTTACTTCCCGAATGGATCCTATTTTGAGAAGTTTGTCTACCTCATCCTTGATTAATGCATGTTTTACCTCGGACTGGGGCCTTCTCTTTTGATTTACCGGGCGAAACTTCGGGTCCAAGCTCAGTCGATGTGTAGTGATCTCTGGCGGGATCCCTGTCATATCTAGGTGGGACCAAATCCATATTATTGATAAGAAATTTAATGAGTTTTTCCCTGAGCTCGGGGGTTAACCCCGTACCCAGGTATACCTTTCGATCGGGTAGATGCTCGATCAGTATGACTTGCTCCAGCTCTTGATTGTCGATTTGGTGGCGACGAAATCCTCGGGGATTATGAAGGATCGAGGGGTCCAGTAGTCATCGTCCTCGTCCGTTCCCTGCTTCTATGACTGAGTCGAGATGGTGGTTGCTATTTAGCTTCTTGTTTTCCTTTGGACTCCGATCCCTTTGTTGACGAAAGCGCCGATATTGGTATTACTTCGTCGACCTCGAACATCTCTTTGGTAGCAGGTTGTTCCCCAAACACCATTTTTACTCTATCCGGTGTTGGGAACTTCAGCATTTGGTGAAGGGTTGAGGGGACCGCCCTCATGTTGTGAATCCAGGGTCTTCCGAGCAATGCGTTGCATCTCATATCGCCCTCGATCACATGGAACTTTGTTTCTTGAATAGTTCCGGCTACAATTACTCGTAGGATGATTTTCATCTTTAGTTGCTTCACTCGCCATGTTGAAGCCATTGAGAATCCGAGATACGGGTATGATCTGATCTTGTAGGCCGATCTGCTCCACAACCCTCAATCGAATAATATTGGCCGAGCTTCCTGGATCAATTAAAACATGTTTAACCTGAATTTTATTCACAAGGATAGAGATTACCAATGCATCATTGTGGAGTTGTAAGATCCCTTCCGCTTCCTCATCGTGGAATAATAAAGTGCCTTCTGGTACATAATCTCGAGTTCGATTTTCCCTGGTGATCGATACCTTAGTGCATTTGAAAATGGGCCTTTGTGGAATATCGATCCCACCAATGATAATGTGAATCACGTGTTGTGGTTCTTCCTGCTCATTTTTTCTGTTTGCATCCCTGTCTCTGAAATTGTTTTTAGCTCGGTCGCTCAAGAATTGTCGAAGGTGACCCTTGTTGAATAGACGAGCCACCTCCTCCCTTAGTTGTCTGCAGTATTCGGTTCTATGACCATGTGTACCATGGTATTTGCATATTTGATTGGGAATTCTTTGGGATGGATCGGTTTGTAGGGGTCTAGGCCATCTAGTATCTTTGATTCTCCCAATGGCTGACACAATACTTGATGCGTCGATGCTGAAGTTGTATTCTAATAATTGTGGTGCTTCTTTGGGATCGGCATGTTTATCGAAGCCACTTTTGCTCATGAGACCTCGAAAGCTCTGTCCTCGATCGTTCTTTCGATCATTTTGGATGGGATTGCGTCCTGGGCCGCTGTTTTTACGATCTGCATTGTATGGTTGATATCGATCTCTGTTTGACCGGGGTTCATTGTCGATATCCCTTTGAGTTCTGCCTACAGCCCGGTTTGGATAAACAGAACCAGAAGGGGTCCCCAATTGATCATCCTCGACCCTGATCTTTGACTGGTACCGATTATGTACATCGGCCCAGGTTACCGCTGGATATTCAATTAAATTCTGCTTTAGCTGTCGTGATGCCACCGAACATCGTTCGTTCAAACCTTAAGTAAAGGCTTGAACAGCCCAATCGTCTGTGGCTGGTGGTAGTTCCATGCATTCCATCTAGAACCGAGATACGAATTCCCTCAACATTTCGTTGTCTTTTTGCTTTACCTTAAAGAGGTCTGACTTCCTAGTCGCAACCTTTTATTGCTCTGGCATGTGCCTTTACGAAGGAGTCTGCAAGCATGGCGAAGGAATCGATGGACTTAGGAGGCTAATTGTGATACCGTATCATTGCTCCTTTCGACAAGGTTTCTCCAAATTTCTTCACTAGAACAGATTCAATCTCATCGTCTTCCAAGTCATTCCCTTTTATTGCGCATGTATAAGAAGTGACATACTCATTAGGGTCGGTGGTCCCATTGTACTTAGGAATTTTTGACATTCGGAATTTCTTCGGAATGGGTTTCGGAGCCTCACTTGGAGGGAAAGGCTTCTGTACGAATTTCTTTGGATCTATACCCTTTAGAATAGGCGGTGCCCCCGTTATTTGGTCAACCCGGGAGTTGTATGTCTCCACTTTCTTGTCATTTGCCTCGATTTTCTTTTCTCCGGATTCAATCCGTTTAGTGAGCTCCTCGAGCATTTTCATAATGGCGGGGTCAGTCCCCGATTCGTTGGAGTTCGACCTTTCCGGCACAGGCTCGGTCCTGTGGACGACTTCTGGATCGATCCTACTCGGTGTTTGGTGTTGATTTTATAGTTGTTCTATAGCGGCTTGTTGAGCCTGTAACATTTCGAATATCAATTGGAGGCTAACACTACCATCTTCTCCGCCCTGCGTACCTCGACCACCTGATCGAACTTCCCTGCGTACGCTACCTTCGGGATCAATGTCCAAATTTGTATTTAGGGCGACATGTGAACTGACATCGAAGGAATTTGCAATTGGCGCTCCCTCGAGTCCAGCCTGAGGTGCCTCGATCCCTGGGGCGGCTATATTGTCCTTTTCCCCGTGAAATCCGAAGCCGTTGTCACCATATGTAGGCGCTGCTTGTGAGTTTGACATGTTTATCCTGAAAACAAAGATTCTTACGAGAACAAGTATAAAGCAGTGTGTGTTATCGGAATCAGTATTAAGCAATCACTATTATCCTTGGCCCCAAGGTGGGCGCAAAACTGTTTACCCTTAAAATTGGATAACAATTAAACTTATAATGTGATTTTAAGGACACGTGATTTCACTTAATACCAATTGATAAATATAAAGATTAATAACATAAATGAACTATAAAGCAAAGCAAACCAGTGTTAGAATGGAACTCAACCCTCGAGTTTAGATATCCTCGAACTGGTTGATGTAAGAATAATTAAAATATAATAAGCTGATGAACAATAGTATAAACGAGAAAGAGAATTATATTACTTTGATCCTCGACCAGTCACGTATATCTCACATTTTTGTTATTGTGCTATCTTCGATCTTGCTCGATGTCTGCTTCATTTGGCTTCGATCGCTACTAGCCTCGATCTCGACATATACCTCGATTCTGAACTCGGTACCTTATCCTCGTGATTTAGTCTGTTCCGTTACGAGGCCATCCTTCGATGCAACCTCCTGGTGTTGGTCAAATAGTAAAATCGGGTGGGCCTGATTTTAACCGTATACAATGTATTTTATAATGAGTGAGTACTGGCTATTTTAAAAAATTGAAATATCAATATTCCTTTAGAGGATGTGATAGTTATTATCCAAGTGAAAGATAAACCAATATAAGCAAACTAAGTGGTCATGTCCAAACGGGCTTTAAATAGCTTAAAAGGGGAATTAAGTAAGTACGGATTTGTTAGAAAGAATTAAAAAAACAAAAAGGATGAGAAAGAGGAGAACTAGCAATTGTAAAGGTTCATATAAAAAACAAAGGAGAGCATGTGATAGTTATGTTAATTATTTTGGA
This sequence comes from Nicotiana tomentosiformis, assembly GCF_000390325.3. NCBI lineage: Eukaryota > Viridiplantae > Streptophyta > Magnoliopsida > Solanales > Solanaceae > Nicotiana > Nicotiana tomentosiformis. Next base: position 32,327,158 of record NC_090818.1, read on the forward strand.
ACTCGATAGATAATTCATATAAAATAGTTGAATTGCTCCTAAATAGTAATAAAAAATTAAAGCGAAAAGCTTCCAAAGGGAAAATGGATGGATAACATTAAACACTAAGTTATGGGAGGATTTGATTATTTTTTCCTTTTCTTCGGATAGCGTTTACTATAACAAATGAAAAAGACAAATACTTCCGATCATGTCCATCCCCTGTATTGGCTTGTATTTGCATAAGATTTTCTCTCACAAGAATAAGTAAATGTCATATTTTGTAAAGCTATATCAATATCCACAACAAGAATTCTATCATACCTATCTAACTGAATGTACAAGTTAAACAATGTAACTAATTATTTTATATATAATCAGTTGTCAAGTCGGTCAAATAGGCTCATATTTAATTTATCATTTTGAACTTGACATGGGATTGAACTGATTGACATGAGATAAGAAATTTGTACTGAACAATTAGGGATACACGTGCAACGCACGTGTTCAAAAACTAGTTATACTAAAAGTACGAAGCTCCAAATGTCAAAGTCGAATTACCAAAATATCCATAAAAATTGAAGGACTATTTTACCCATTAATTATATATACACTACTTCATTAATATTCTTGTACTCAAAAGTAAACTTACCTTCCAAAGTATTGCTTTCATCTTCCGATACTTCATCGCAAATGTACATACTATCTCAACCTTTAGAATGTCCATTCAATGCTCGCTCCTTTGACCTTCCAATAATTATTAAAGATTCATGTATTCCAACCTTCTCTCCCTCTTTCATTCACTTTATAAAATTGGACAATGAAATCAATTAAGCAATTATTCTCACAGACCGTTTGTCAATTAGAAAAATCCTTTTTCTCATTGAAAATTTGCTTTTCATTTGGCATATCCGTTAACTATTTACAGCACATAACACCAATCTATAAGTGTCAAATGAGGTACCTGTTCAATTTATGAGTCTTGCGAAAATTTTACAATTGTTCTTGTTTTTATATAATATTTTCATAGTTTTTATCATGAAAATGAATATCTTTTGTGTTAACTTTGTTATTTTCCTTTTAGTTTGCTGTAACAAGGAATTTTTTATTCAAGTGTTAGGCTAATTATCACGCCCATTAGTAGACTTCACTTCTTTACATCCTCTTCTATTTACTTTTACCAGTAAGAAGTCCCAATTGATCAAATATAAAAGTCCATATGGTGGAAAGCTGAACAACCAAATCACATTCTTGTGTTCAATCATGGGGGTAGAACATGTCGTTCCTTATATTTATTAACTAGAAAAGTAGATAAAACAGAATCTGATGACTCATAACATGACTAGTCTAGTGCATTAGTCAATAGTCATTACATCTAGAAACGACCAAATAGATGAAAACAGTTGCAAAGAAACTAAAATGTTTCCAACACTGGTACTGACTTCATACATAGAGAAGAAAATCTGCAAAATCGAATATTAGATGTCCAATAGGCAAAGCTAAATGTAATCCGCTCTCTCTACTATTTTGTATGGATTTTCAATCCTGGGTGCCTATGCAATTATCATGGCATGGTGCTATTGTCTGGAGTAGGTCGAATTAAATTGTTTGTCTAGAAAGGAGGTAGCAATAATCAAAGTGAACTTGAATACTTAGGCTGAGAGGGTGGTTTCCCTTTCTCGCATAAAAACTACCAAAATTCGAGCACGCTCCATTTTACCGGGAATGATCAAATCATGAAAACAAATCTACACTCTACAAGGCTATCACTTCTTTGGATTGCTCACCAACTAGGTCAGATTGGAGCAAGATCTTATGAGAACATATTCTCGATCTTCCGGGACAATGGGGTGAAATGACCTCTCAATTTACTAATTGCAGCTCAGCAATAAAAACGTCGTCTAGATGTTCCCCGTTGCTCCATCTCCCATATGCATGCCTAGGGCATTGTCTAGAAAGTCAAGATGTTGTATAGTCGACTGGTAATATATATGAAGAAAATGACGAGAGAGGCGTGACTTTTGGATCCTTTAACGGTGGCGGAGCAACCATGGGATTGCGTCACGATGGATTTCATAACCACATTACCATTGTCAGAAGGCTATAGTTTTTCCACCGATCCAGAAATACAAGGTAGGATGGGATTAGGACTACATCATAGAAGTGGATAAACACATCATCTCAGTTCAGCTCCTAAATCAGTTGGAGGTCGAGGATTAGTTTAGTAGGCTAGTAAATAGTCGAGCATTTTCCCTTGTATTCTCAGTTCGATAGCATTAGTATTAATACGTTATCTTTTATTCTTAGATTGTTATTACTACCTAGCGTATAATTGTTATCTTGGCAATTTGTCCAAGAGGAAAAGTATGGACATTCTGAGAGTTATGTGTAGTACTATCAATGTAGAGCATCATGTATAGCAATCAATATGAGGAATTTTGGGGCCACCTTTTTACATGTGGTTTAAATTTTGTAACTAACGCTGCATTGGTGATATATGTGGAAATGTAACGAATGGTTTTATCTGCATTTGATCTGAAGTTACACTAAACAAAACCGGCTTCACTATCGTGAGAGGTTCAATCAATGAGTTAAGAATATCCAACACCATCACATTGCTAGTTCTTGTGGTGACACCTACAAATGAAAAAGACTCAAGCGAGAGAAAAGTGCCCATTCGATCTTCTTTTACTAGTAATGATCTGTTAATGAACAACTCCAAAAGACCATTCATCTCGAGAACTAGCAGGACTTTCAAAAATTAAAATATTTCACTATATTAGTAACAGAAACAGTGGATCTTTATACAAGTCATGGAAATAGCTACACATAACCTGTCGCAATTGCAATGTCTAAAGTGACAAGGGGTGTAAGGATGACGAAATTTCCAATTGTAGCAAAGGATACTGAGTCATTCCTCTGAGAAACTTCATTCAAGTAGGCTTGTCTTTTGATGTTTCTCTTCTGTGAAACAATTAAGAACTTGGTGCTAACCTTCTTCAGATTCTTCAAGGAAATGCTGAAGTAATCATCTCGATCTCCAACCAACTTAGCAAGCTGATCAAGAATTGTAGGGATTACCAGATCTACTATCACTTTCATAACCTGACCAAGGATCTAGTCATTGATGGTAAGGAATAACTAAAGGGTTATTCCGCTCTCAATAACAAAAGCGGAAAGGAAGCAAAGATCTAGTCAGTTGCAATTCTTCTCACGTTAATATAATAAAAAATATATTTTAATATATTGAATTTTGAAAAGCGAAAAATGACATAATTTGGGACAGATGGAGTATATCATACATTAATTTTCTTCATACATGGGTGATGTTTGGCCATAATTCATTATTTACCTTACATTTTGGTATTTTACTATTAAATTGTGCGACACTTGAGCTTAATTGAGTTATTTTTATGTGTAGGACCATTGGAATGTGAAGAGGAATGAAAGTTGCACAAAAGGATCTTAAAAATAGTTGAAAAGAGCACGAAAGAAAAAATCAAGCAAGAAGGAGCTCGCCCCAGACCTCGCCTCACCTGGCCAGAGGTGAAATGGTGCTCGCGCCCAGCCAGGCCTTATGCTCTCATTAATTGAAGAGATTAATGTGTTTGGTCGAAAATCGCAAGGAATAAAGTACGTAAAAATTTAGCAATACTCCTCCTTTTCTCTAAATGCACACATTTGATGAGACTTCATCATATGATTGTATAAGAAGGAACTAGATAGATTAGAGTGGGGAAGAGAACGTAACAGATGATAAAAAATGATAATGATAAATAAACAAAGAAATTTCTGGGTTAGGAATCCAAATTTGAGCATTAATATTGGACAACTTTGCTTACCAGACAACCAAAAGGACCTAAATATAAATGTTAACATGTAACGACCTGACTTGTCGTTTAAAGAATTAACGCCCCGTTCAGTGACTTAAGGTCTCGAGCAGTTTCGTAATATGTATTATGACCCGCGGGTGTGATCGAGTTTGATTTTCGGTAGATTCGAAAATAAATTGAAAAAACAATTCTTATTTAGAAGTTGTGGCTATAGGAGAGATAAGGGTGGCTATAGGAGCGATAAGGGTGGCTATTGATATTGTGAGGGTGGAGGGATAAGGGTGGCTATAGGAGAGATAAGGATTGCTATTGTTAGGGACGATATGTGATGATGTGGAGTTGTGGTGTTGGTGATTTTCATGTGATGTTGTGATTTTCTTGTGTTTATTTTATACCTTTTGCAATTTGTCTTGTTGTTGGTAAATTGATAACAATCTGATTTATGTTGAAATTAAGAAGTTGTGGCTATTGCTAGGCGGATTATAAAATAAAATGTGGGCACGAGGTGTCGTGAGTAAATAATGAGGATATTGACACGTGAATTATCCGTGCAGTTATGATATGAAATGTGGGCACGAGGTGTTGTGATTAAATGATAATGATATTTGGCACGTGAATTGTCCGTGCAATTGTGATATGAAATGAGGGCATGAGGTGTCGGGGAAATATGATGATTTAATTATGGGCACGAGGTGCCGTGGAAATATAAAAAAATGGGCTGAGACCCGTGTTTACGAAAAATATGAAAATTGGCTGAGACCCGTATTTTTATGATTATAAAACGAGGTGTCACATGGTGACTTTTTAATTGAAAGAATTATATTTAAAAATTATTTTTTTGAAGGATTTTTATCTAGAAAGTATTATATGAAAGAATTGTATTTGAAAGATGTTTATTTGAGGAAAATTATATTTGAAGAGATTTATTGAAAGAATTATATTTGAAAGGTTATTATTTGAGCAAATTATATTTTAAAGAGAGTTATTCGAAAGAATTATATGTGAAAGACATTTATTTGAAGAACTTGATTTAATTGGGTGTAATTGTATTTATTAATTGTTGAGCGATATTAATGGTATTATTGTTGTCTGTTGTGCATATCACTGGTTATTTTATGTTGCCCTTATTGTTATTCGTTTCCTATTATTTTGTATATTATATTACACGGGTTATTAGACTAGTGAGTATCTTGACTGTACCTCGTCTCTACTCCTCTGAGGTTAGTCTTGATACTTACTGGGTACCGACCGTGGTGTACTCATATTATACTTCTGCATATTTTTGTGCAGAGCCAGGTATTGGAAATATCGGGCTTGAGAAGAGTTAAAGCGGGATCGTAAGGATTCAAGGTAGAGCTACTTGGTCGTCGCAGTCCCTTAGAGTCTTTTTATTTTATTGTATTGTTAATTTGTAATCAAACAGTATTGTATATTCGGTCTTCGTGTGTGATGACCCAAAATGTCATCTTTAAATTTAATAAGTAGTTCTGTGTTCTAAGACCTCGAAAAACCCATTTATTATTCCTCGACTTCCGTGCACAGTCCGTAAAATTTTCCGAAACGTTTTCATGTGAAAAATGGATTAAAATGGAAAATAGAGCTTTAAAACTGAACTAAGTTGACTTTGGTTAACATTTTGAGCAAAAGGATTCGGATCAGTGTTTTGAAAATTTCGGTAGCTCCGTATCGTGATTTGGGACTTGGGAGTATGCCCGAAATTTAATTTAGAAGTCCCTAGCTCAATTTATGACCATTTAACGGAACTAGCAATTTAAAGGCTAAATATTCCAAGTTTGGCCACGGGGTTTGACTTTTTGATATCGGAGCCGGAATCCGATTCTGGAAATTTGAACAGCTCCGTTATGTCAGTTATGACTTGTGTGACAAATTTGAAGTCATTCCGGATTCATTTAATATGTTTTGGCACAAGATTTGCAAATTAAAAGTTTAAAACTCAAAGTTCGAATCGGGGTGTGAATTGTAATTTCAGTGTTGTTTGATGTGATTTTAGACCCCGAGTCAGTCCGTATTATGTTACGGGACTTGTTGGTATATTCGAGCAGGGTCCCGAGTACCCCGAGAGTGAAACGGATGAAAATCGGAACAAGAATTGGACTTAAGCAAAAATCTGAAATTTGGGTTCTGGTATAATCGCACCTGCGGAATTTTGACCGCAGGTGCGAGCTCGCAGAAGCGAGACTTCCATCAGAGATGCGGCCTTTGCAGGTGCGGCCTTTTTACGCAGAAGAGGATGTCGCAGGTGCAACATTTTGTCCGCAGATGCGGAACCTCGCCTGGCAGCCCTTTTCGCAGATGCGAGATTTTTCTCGCAGATGCGAGCTCGCATGTGCGAGCCCACGCACCGCACATGCAAAAATGCTGGGCAGAATACATAAAATCGGTCTTAGCCATTTTTACTCATTTTTGAGTTTTGAGTCTCGGATTTGGGCGATTTCAAGGGGGATTTTCACGACTTTGAACTGGGTAAGTGTTCTTTATCATAAAGTGATTATACTTCACAAATCCATGTCTAAATTCATCATTTATTTTGGATTTAGATGGAAGAAATTGGAATTTTGGTAAAACTTTCCAAAAACGAAAAATTTAGATTTGAAGGTCCATTTGATATCGGAATTGGACAAATTTGGTATGGTTGAACTCGTATCGGAACGGGTGTTCGGATTTCGTGAGTTTTTCCGGGATTTGAGACGTGGGTCTCACTGCCGAATATTTTAATGAATTTTGGATTTTTATCCGAATAATTTATAAATTCATATGGAATTAATTCCTATGAATAGTATTGAATATATTGAATTGTTTTTTAATAGATTTGAAGCTTTCGAAGTCAAATTTAAAAGGAAAAGTTGTGGTTGAATAATTGATTGGAATTTGCAAAGCGAGGTAAGTGTCGGGGTTAACCTTGACTTGAGGGAATAGAACCCTTAAATTGTTTGTTATGTGAATTGCATGTAAACGACGTATAGGCGAGGTGACGAGTGTCTATACGTCGTCAAATTAATTGTTTGTCTGCTTACTTGAAAAATCATAAATTATTTTTAATCATAAATTAATTATTATAATAATTGTTTCTCTCTCATTTTTTATCAAATATTTATTCTTGAATTCTTGCATTAATTGTTACATGTTATTTGAATTATGTGCCTTAATTGTTATTTGACATTTAGCATATTAAATATTAAACTGCCTATTTGCTCCGTGATTTTCATAATAATTGTTATTTGTCATTGGTTGCTTCATAATTAAATCATAATTATTGTATGCTTGTTGTCTTATGATTTTTATATTAATTATTGCGTTTATTGGGGAATTTCTTCTATAAGAATTGATTGGTAAATGAAAATATTGGAGGATCGGATTGCACGCTGCAATAGACTTATTTAAAAGTCAATATTGGGGGATCGGATTGCACGCCACAATAGACTTATTTAAAAGTCAATATTGGGGGATCGGATTGCACGCCGCAATAGACTTATTTAAAAGTCAATATTGGGGGATCGGATTGTACGCCGCAACAGACTTATTTAAAAGTCTATATATATACTTGATTGAAATAAATATATGACATACTTGATTAAAAGGAATATACTAGGAGAGCGGGTTGCACGCTGCAACAGAATTGAATGTGAATATATTGTGAGAGCGGTTTGCACGCTGCAACAGATTTGGGTGAAATAATAATGGATTATGACTGCTGAGTTGGCTTCAATTATTATAAATGAGTTACCTGATTTATTTTTATTATTTGTTGTTGTTATTAATATTGCGTACTGGTTAATGTAAGTGAACCGCCTTAGCCTCGTCACTACTTCGTCGAGGTTAGGCTCAACACTTACCAGTACATGGGGTCGGTTGTACTGATACTGCACTATACACTTCTTGTGCAGATTTCGGAGTTGGTCCCAGCGGCGTGCCATAGACTTGCTCGGATTTCAGCTACTCGGAGGAGACTTGAGGTATGACTGCATGGCGTCCGCAGTTCTGAAGTCCCCGTCTATTTTACTTTTGCTGTGTGTATTATTCTAGAAGCTCGTGCACTTGTGATACCAATTCTGGGATGGTATTTAGACACCGTTATTTTTATGGATTATTCACTATATTTCAAACTTTGCTTCCGCATTTGTTTCTTTGTTATTAATAAATTTAAAATTATTTTAAAAATGGATAATATTATTCTAACGTTGGCTTGCCTAGCAAGTGAAATGTTAGGCGCCATCACAGTTCGAAGGTGGTAATTTCGGGTCGTGACAATTGGTATCAGAGCACTAGGTTACATAGGTCTCACGAGTCACGAGCAAGCTTAGTAGAGTTTGAAGGGTCGGTACGGAGACGTCTGTACGTATCTCTCAGAGGCTACGAAGTTTAGGAACAATATCACTTCTTTCTTATTCTGTCGTGCAATTTTATTCTATCATCGATAATTGAAATTCTACTCTTATTTTCTCGCAGATGGTAAGAACACGTAATACCTCTACCGATGGATAGGGACCAGAATCCCCGGTGGCAACTATGGCCAGGGGTAGAGGTCGAGGCCGAGGTCGTGCTAGAGGCCGAGGTAGAGCTCAGTCCAGAGCTCGAGCAGCTGCACCTGCTGTAGAACCTCAGGTAGACCTTCAGGATGAGGTCCCAGTTGAGAATGTACCAGTTGGACCAGTTCAGGTCCCGGAAGGATTCATAGCCACTCCAGTACTTCAGGACGCTCAAGTCCGTTTGGTAAGTCTTATGGAGGGCGTGGCTCCAGATGGTACATTTCTAGTGGCACCAGCCGTCTCACAGGCTGGGGGAGGAGCACAAACTCCCACTACTCCCGCTCCGGAGCAGATGGCTCCCCAAAATCAGGCTCCAGCAGCCCCGCCAAGTAGGGTAGTTCAGCCAGTTGTTGCAGCACAGACCGGTGATAGGCCCGCCATGTATTTTGAGGCCTTATTGAGACAGGATAAGTTCACTAAGCTCTTTCCAGTTCACTTCAGTGGTACACCTTTTGAGGACCCACAGGATTACCTTGAACGCTGCCATGAGGTGCTGCGAAACATAGGTATAGTTGAGACCAATGGAGTTGATTTTGCGGTATTCCAGATGATGGGTTCCGCCAAGAGGTGGTGGAGAGATTACACATTGACCCGACCAGTCGGATCGCCTGCACTTACCTGGGAGTAGTTCTCTCAGCTATTTCTGGAGAAGTTCCTCCCTATCACACTGAGAGAGGAATTTTGCAAGCAATTCGAGCGTCTACAACAGGGCAGTATGACTGTTACTCAGTATGAGTCCCGTTTTGTGGATTTGGCCCGTCATGCTCTCCTTTTACTACCTACAAAGGAAGAGAGAGTGAGGAGGTTCATTGAGGGACTCACTCACCCTATCAGACTTCAGATGGCCAAGGAGACCAAAAGTGAGATTTCTTTTCAAGTGGCTGCTAATGTCGCAAGGAGGATCGAGATGGTTCTTGCACAGGAAAGATGGCAGAGGTCCGTTAAGAGGCCTCGCCAGTTCGGTGGTTACAGTTGTGCCTCGTATGGAGGCGGGGGTAATTTTAGTAGGGGTCATCCTCCCAGACTATTTCATTCAACACTTCATGTATCTCCCGGTGTTTCAGGCAGTCACGGTCCTATTATGTCTTACTCTGGGCAGCTAGTATTCAGTGCATATTCAGCTCCTATCAATGCACCACCAATCCAGAGTTACTACAGTGGTTATCCGGCCCATCTGGGTCAGCTTCAGCAGCCACGACATCAGGATGGGTGTTATGAGTGTGGGAACATTGGTCATATCAGGAGGTATTGCCCTGGATTGGCGAGTAACAGATCTCGGCAAGATTCTCGTGCCATCATACCGGCACCGGTTGCTTCACCGCCTGCTCAGCCAGCTAGAGGTAGGGGTCAGACAATTATAGGTGAAGGTCTGACCATTAGAGGTGAAGGCCAGGCCATTAGAGGTGGAGGTCAGACCGTTAGATGTGGAGGCCAGCCAGTTAGAGGCCATCCCAAAGATGCAGTTCAGAGTGGTGGGGCCCAGCCCCGATTTTATGCTTTTCCAGCTAGGACTGAGGCCGAGTCATCTGATGCTGTGATCACAGGTATTATTCCAGTTTGTCATAGAGATGCTTCAGTTCTATTTGATCCAGGATCTACTTATTCCTATATGTCCTCCTATTTTGCTTCATATTTGGTTGTGCCTTGTGATTCTCTAAGTGCTTCTGTGTGTGTATCTACACCGGTGGGAGACTCTGTTGTAGTAGATCATGTCTATCGTTCGTGTGTGGTTACTATTGGTAATCTTGAGACCAGTGTGGATTTTCTACTTCTTGATATGGTAGATTTTGATGTCATCTTGGGTATGGATTGGTTGTCTCCTTACCATGCTATATTGGACTGTCATGCCAAGATAGTAACCCTAGCTATGCCGGGGTTACCTCGGTTAGAGTGGAAAGGAACTTCTATCCATTCTGCCAGCAGGGTTATTTCTTATATGAAAGCTCGGCGTATGGTAGAGAAAGGGTGTCTAGCCTATTTGGCTTATATTCGCGATCCCAGTGCGGATGTCCCTTCTATGGACTCAGTACCAGTTGTTCGTGAATTTTCGGAAGTATTTCTTGCAGATTTGTCGGGGATGCCACCCAACAGAGATATTGACTTCTGTATTGATTTGGCTCCGGGCACTCAGCCCATTTCTATTCCACCATACCGTATGGCCCCGCCAGAGTTGAAAGAATTGAAAGAGCAGATATAAGACTTGCTTGATCAAGGATTCATTAGACCTAGTGTCTCGCCCTGGGGTGCACCGGTATTATTTGTAAAGAAAAAATTGGCTCTATGCGGATGTGTATAGATTATCGGCAGTTGAACAAGGCCACTATCAAAAACAAATATCCGCTGCCAAGAATTGGTGACTTATTTGCTCAGCTTCAGGGTGCCAAGGTATTTTCGAAAATTGATTTGAGATCTGGTTACCATAAGTTGAAGATTAGGGCATCTGATATCCCTAAGACAGCGTTTCGGACTCGGTATGGGCATTACGAGTTCCTAGTGATGTCATTTGGGTTGACAAATGCTGCAGCAGTATTTATGGATTTGATGAATCAGGTGTTCAAGCCTTATTTAGATTCTTTTGTGGTTGTATTCATTGATGATATGTTGATTTACTCCAGAAATCGAGAGGAGCATGAGCAGCATCTTCGAAGTGTGCTTCACATCTTGAAGAATAATCAGTTATATGCCAAAATTTTAAAATGTGAGTTTTGGTTAGACTTAGTTGCCTTTTTGGGACATGTTGTATCGGCAGAAGGCATAAAGGTGGATCCTAAGAAGATTGAGGCTGTTCAGAATTGGCCTAGACCTACTCAGGTTACAGAGATCTGAAGTTTCCTGGGTTTGGCAGGTTATTATCGTTAGTTCGTGGAAGGATTTTCATATATAGCAAGCACATTGACCAGACTAACCCAGAAGGGTGTTCCATTGAGATGGTCAAACGAGTGTGAGTTGAGCTTTCAGAAGCTCAAGACCGCTTTGACTACGGCGCCAGTATTGGTATTACCCACAGGTTCAGGATCGTATACGGTATATTGTGACGTATCTCACATTGGGCTTGGTGCAGTATTAATGCAAAATGGCAAGGTAATTGCATATGCATCATGGCAGTTGAAAGTTCACGAGAAGAATTATCCTGTTCATGACTTAGAATTGGCAGCCATTGTTCATGCACTGAAGATTTGGAGGCATTACCTCTACGGTGTCTAGTGTGAGGTATTTACTAATCATCGTAGCCTTCAGTATCTGTTCAAACAAAAAGATCTTAATTTGAGGCAGAGAAGATGGTTGGAGTTGTTGAAAGACTATGATATCACCATTTTGTATCACCCCGGAAAGGCCAATGTGGTGGCCGATGCTTTGAGTAGAAAGGCTGTGAGTATGGACAGTCTTGCGTATATTCAGGTTGGTGAGAGACCATTAGCTGCACATGTTCAGACTTTGGCTAATCAGTTCGTGAGGTTAGATGTTTCAGAACCCAGTCGGGTTCTAGCTTGTACAGTCGCTCGGTCTTCTTTATATGAGCGCATCAGAGAGAGGCAGTATGATGATCCACATTTACTTGTCCTTAAAGACACGGTGCGGCACGATGATGCTAAACAGGTTGTTGTGGGGGAAGATGGAGTTCTGCGAATGCAGGGCCGTATTTGTGTGCCTAATGTGGATGGGCTTCGTGAATTAATTCTCGAAGAGGCACACAGTTCCAGGTATTCTATTCATCCAAGTACCGCTAAAATGTATCAAGATTTGCGGCAACATTATTGATGGAGGAGAATGAAAAAAGATATAGTTGCACATGTAGCTCGGTGTCTGAATTGTCAGCAAGTTAAGTACGAGTATCAGAGACCTGGTGGTTTGCTTCAGAAGTTAGAAATTCCTGCGTGGAAGTGGGAGCGTATCACTATGGATTTTGTTGTTGGGCTCCCACGGACTCAGAGAAAATTTGACGCAGTTTGGGTCATTGTGGACAAGTTGACCAAGTCAACCCATTTCATTCCAGTGGCAGTTACCTATTCTTCAGAAAGGTTAGCTGAAATTTATATTCGTGAGATTGTCCGCCTTCATGGTGTGCCCGTGTCTATTATTTCAGATCGAGGTACAAAATTTACCTCACATTTCTGGAGGGCTGTACAGCGTGAATTAGGCACGCAGGTGGAGTTGAGTACAACATTTCATCCACAGAAAGATGGACAGTCAGAGCGCACTATTCAGATATTGGAAGATATGCTCCGCGCTTGTGTTATAGACTTTGGAGGTTTTTGGGATCAATTCTTGCCACTTGCGGAGTTTGCTTATAATAATAGCTACCGGTCGAGTATTCAGATGGCTCCATATGAGGCATTATACGGAAGGCGATGCCGATCACCAGTTGGTTGGTTTGAACCGGGAGAGGCTCGGTTGTTGGGTACCGATTTGGTACAGGATGCCTTGGATAAGGTCAAGATTATTCAGGATCGACTTCGCACAGCTCAGTCTAGGCAAAAGAGTTATGCCGACCGTAAAGTTCGTGATATTGCATTCATGGTTGGAGAATGAATATTGCTCCGGGTTTCACCTATGAAAGGTGTAATGAGGTTCGAAAAGAAGGGAAAGTTGAGCCCTAGGTATATCGGACCCTTTAAAATTCTTGAAAGGGTGGGTGAAGTAGCCTACAGGTTTGCATTACCATGTGTTAGATTTCAGCTCAGTCCAATTGGACAAAGATTTGACTTACGAGGAGGAGCTGGTGGCTATTCTATCCTGGCAAGTCCGACAATTGAGGTCAAAGAGTTATCCATCAGTTCAGGTGCAATGGAGAGGTCAGCAGGTAGAGGCATCTACCTGGGAGTCCGAGTCGGACATGCGACGTAAATATCCACACCTTTTCTCTAGCTCAGGTATTTTTTTTCTCTAACTCCGTTCGAGGACGAACGTTTGTTTTAGAGGTGGAGAATGTGATGACCCACAATGTCATCTTTAAATTTAATAAATAATTCTGTATTCTAAGACCTCGAAAAGCACCATTTATCATTCCTCGAATTGCGTGCGCAGTCCGTAAAATTTTACGGAAAGTTTTCATGTGAAAATGGATTAAAATGGGAAATAGAGCTTTAAAACTTAACTAAGTTGACTTTGGTCAATATTTTGAGCAAATGGATCCGGATTAGTGTTTTGAAAATTTCGATAGCTCCGTATCATGATTTGGGACTTGGGCGTATGCCCGAAATTTAATTTGGAGGTCCCTAGCTCAAGTTCTGACCATTTAACGGAACTAGCAATTTAAAGGCTAAATATTCCAAGTTTGACCACGGGGTTGACTTTTTGATATCAGAGCCGGAATACGATTCTAGAAATTTGAACAGCTCTGTTATGTCATTTATGACTTGTGTGCCAAATTTGAAGTCATTGCAGATTTATTTAATATGTTTTGGCATGAGATTGGCAAATTAAAAGTTTAAAACTCAAAGTTCGAATCGGGGTGTGAATTGTAATTTCAGTGTTGTTAGATGTGATTTTAGACCCCGAGTCAGTCCGTATTATGTTACGGGACTTGTTGGCATATTCGAGCGGGGTCCCGAGTACCCCGAGAGTGAAACGGATTGAAATCGGAACAAGAATTGGACTTAAGCAAAAATCTGAAATTTGGGTTCTGGTATAATCGCACCTGCGGAATTTTGACCGCAGGTGCGAGCTCGCAGAATCAAGACTTCCATCGCGGATGCGGCCTTCGCTGGTGCGGCCCTTTTGCGCAGAAGCGGACGTCGCAGGTGCGACATTTTGTCCACAGATGCGGAACCTCGCCTGCCAGCCCTTTTCGCAGATGCGAGATTTTTCTCGCAGATGCGACCTCGCATGTGCGAGCATAGGCACCGCAGATGCGAAAATGCTGGGCACAATACATAAAATCGGGTCTTATCCATTTTTACTCATTTTTGAGTTTTGAGTCTCGAATTTGGACGATTTCAAGGGGGATTTTCACAACTTTGAACTGAGTAAGTGTTCTTTATCATAAAGTGATTATATTTCATAAATCCATGTCTAAAAATTTATATTTGAAGGTCCATTTGATATCGGAATTGGACAAATTTGGTATTGTTGAAACTCGTATCAGAACGGGTGTTCAGATTTTGCGAGTTTTTTCGGGATTTGAGACGTGGGTCCCACTGTCGAATATTTTAATGAATTTTTGATTTTTATCCAAAAAATTTATAAATTCATATGGAATTAATTCGTATGATTAGTATTGAATATATTGAATTGTTTTTGAATAGATTTGAAGCTTTCGAAGGCAAATTTAAAAGGAAAAGATGTGGTTGAATAATTGATTGGAATTTGCAAAGCGAGGTAAGTGTCGGGGTTAACCTTGACTTGAGGCAATAGAACCCTTAAATTATTTATTATGTGAATTGCATGTAAACGACGTATAGGCGAGGTGACGAGTGTCTCTACGTTGTCAAATTAATTGTTTGCCTGCTTACTTGAAAAATCATAAATTGTTTTTAATCATAAATTAATTATTATAATAATTATTTCTCTCTCATTCTTTGTCAAATATTAATTCTTCAATTCCTGCATTAATTGTTACATGTTATTTGAATTATGTGCCTTAATTGTTATTTGACATTTAGCATATTAAATATTAAACTGCCTATTTGCTCCCTGATTTCCATAATAATTGTTATTTGTCATTGGTTGCTTCATAATTAAATCATAATTATTGTATGCTTGTTGTCTTATGATTTTTATATTAATTGTTGCGTTTATTGGGGAATTTCTTCTATAAGAATTGATTAGTAAATGAAAATATTGGAGGATCGGATTGCACGCCGCAATAGACTTATTTAAAAGTCAATATTGGGGGATCAGATTGCACGTCCCAATAGACTTATTTAAAAGTCAATATTGGGGGATCGGATTGCACGCCACAATAGACTTATTTAAAAGTCAATATTGGGGGATTGGATTGCACGCCGCAACAGACTTATTTAAAAGTCTATATATATACTTGATTGAAATAAATATATGACAGACTTGATTAAAAGGAATATATTGGGAGAGCGGGTTGCATGCTGCAACAGAATTGAATGTGAATATATTATGAGAGCGGGTTGCACGCTGCAACAGATTTGGGTGAAATAATAATGAATTATGACTGTTGAGTTGGCTTCAATTATTATAAATGAGTTACCTGATTTATTTCTATTATTTATTGTTGTTATTAATATTGCGTACCGGTTAATGTAAGTGAACCGCCTTAGCCTCGTCACTACTTTGTCGAGGTTAGGCTCAGCACTTACCAGTACATGGGGTCGGTTGTACTGATACTGCAATCTGCACTTCTTGTGCAGATTTCGGAGTTGGTCCCAGCGGCGTGCCATAGACTTGCTCGGATTTCAGCTACTCGGAGGAGACTTGAGGTATAACTGCCTGGCGTCCGTAGTTCTGAAGTTCCTGTCTATTTTACTTTAGTTGTGTATTTATTTCCAGACAGCTTTATTTAATTTAAACCTTTATTTGTATTATTCTAGAAGCTCGTGCACTTGTGACACCAATTCTGGGATGGTATTTAGACACCGTTATTTTTATGGATTATTCACTATATTTCAAACTTTGCTTCCGCATTTGTTTCTTAGTTATTAATAAATTTAAAATTATTTTAAAAATAGATAATATTATTTTAACATTGGCTTGCCTGACAAGTGAAATGTTAGGCGCCATCACGGTCCGAAGGTGGGAATTTCGGTTCGTGACATCGTGATCATTCCATGTATTTAGTTAGAATTCGTGATTCAGTACTACCATTCTTGGGAGGTTGTATATTTATATTTGTTCCGATGTTAGTTTTGATTACTTATTTTTTTTAAAATGGCTTCAAAAATGTAATTGTAATTGGCTTACCTAGTCTTATAGAGTAGGTGCCATCACGACGCCTGTGGTGGGATTTTGGGTCGTGACAAGTGGTATCAGAGCTCTAGGTTCATAGGTTCTACGAGTCACGAACGAGGCTAGTTGAGTCTTGTGGATCGGTACGGAGACGTTTGTACTTATCTTTGAGAGGCTACAAAACTGTTAGGAAATTTTCACTTCTTTCATTCCTTATCGTGCGACATTTATTCAGCTTGAAGCATATATCTTATGTTCGTTTGCATCCACTCGTGTATGAAATTGCGCACTCGGTATCAACTATGCACCAACGGTTCGTGATACTATATAGGGTTTATAAGAGAGCCAGGGTTGCTCAACCATTACAACAACGTGTCGTCTAGATCGAGGATGCGGAAGTATTGAGAGATCATTCAGTTGTGCACATTGGCGTGCAGCAGGTTCTGACATCTGGTTGATAAGTATGATATTAAGAAGGTTTAATTAATTGCCTAATCATCACAATTATGGTAGGGTCACGAGGTGGATATAGATCTGAAATAGCTGGTGGTATTAGAGACTATGTAGTTTGTATGGGATTTCCTGTAAGCTCTTTGAGTATCAAAATTAGAAAGTATGATGGTGTTATGTCACGACCCAAAATCCCATCACAGGCGTCGTGATGGCACCTAGTCTCTAAGACTAGGTAAGCCAATTTTAATTACATTTTTGAAGCCATTTTTAAAAAAATAAGTAATTAAAACTAAACAGCTGAACATATATACATATACAACCTCCCAAGACTGGTAATACTGAGTCACGAACTCTAACTGAATATATGAAATGATCTCAAGGATCGAATACTCAATATTGTTTGATTAATAATTAACAATATAATAAAATGGAAAGAGTCCAAGGAACTGCGACGATCAAACAGCTCTACCTTGAATCCTTGCGATCATACTTTAACACTGTCTGGGTCAGATATCTCCAATACCTGGCTCTTTAAAACAATGTGCAGAAGTATAGTATGAGTACACCACAGTCGGTACCCAGTAAGTATCAAGACTAACCTCAGTGGAGTAGTGACGAGGTACAGTCAAGACACTCAGTAGTCTAATAACCTGTGCAATATAGTATACAAAAATAATAGGAAATAAATAACAATAATGGCAACACTAATTAACCAGTGATATACATAGCAGGGCAACAAGAACACCATTAATATTGTTCAACAAATAATAAGTACAGGTACACCCAATCAATCAAGTCCTTCACATATAAATCTTTCGCCTATGTGCTTCTCAAATAATAATCTTCAGGATATAATGCTTTCCAATAAATATATTTCGGATATACTCCCTTCAAATATAATCCCTTCAAATAAATCTCTTTCAAATATATATCCTTCAAATAAATATCTTTCAAATATAATTCCTTCAAATAAATCTCTTTCAAATATAATTTCTTCAAATAAATATCTTTCGATTAAAAGTTACCATGTGACACCTCATTTCAAAATCATAAAATACGGGTCTCAGCCCACTTTTATATTTTTATGGCACCTCGTACCAATTTCTCTATCACAACCGCACGGACAACTCACATGTCAATATCATCATCATTTAACCATGACACCTCATGCCCACAATTCATATCACAACTGCACGGACAATTCACGTGTCAATTTTATCATTATTTACTCACGGACCTCGTGCCCATATTTCATTTCATAATCCGCCTGGCAATAGCCACAGGCTCCCAATTTCAACATAGACCAGACTATTATCAAGTTTACCGAAACAACATGACAAATTGCACAAGATATAAAAATAAACATAAGAAAAATCACAACATCACATAAAAATTACCACGCAATAACTCCACATCATCACATATCATCCCTGACAATAGCCACCTTTATCTCTCCTATAGCCACCCTTATCACTCCTATAATAGCCTCCCTTATCCCTCTGCATTGACAATATCAATAGCCACCCTTATCGTTCATATGGCCACCCTTATCTCTCTTATAGCCACCCTTATCACTCCGCCCAACAATATCCCAACACACATAACAACAGTGAAATGCCACCCTTATACTCACATAATATCAGCAGTGGAATGCCACCCTTATATCCTCAAAATAATAACGCAAATAACACAACAATTTACACGGAATATTATCATGGCAACATAACAAAATCAATTCATATCACAATTTGCCCAATGGCCACAACCAATTCCAAAGATATAACAAAATCAATTAATTTCACAATAAATACCCCAAGGTTCCACACAATGTGTATAAAACCTCAAAACAACAACAGAGATGGAAAATACTCAGTATAGGGCAACGCCTTCATTAATCCAAATTGTTGATAATTATATTAACGCCTCAGTTTAAACTTATTTCATTAATTATTTGCAGATGAAAAATTGATAATATAATTATTTTCAGGAAATATCAAATCACCAAACTCACAGAATTCACAAAAATATACAATTAATAATCACATCAAATTATCATATAAAAATAAATTCAACAAACACGAATTGAGGCATGGCAAATAGATGATTTAGTAAATGCCAACAATTATCCAATTTACTACACAATATGCCTAAGACTTTAACCCAATAAATTTTGCACATATAAGCCCGAGTACGTACTCGTCACCTCGCGTACACGGCTTTTCACATTTCACAAATGGCACATAAGACTCGATGCCTAAAGGATAATTCCGCCACTCAAGGTTAGGCAAGATACTTACTTTTTTGAAGTTAGGCTGATATTCCAAAATTGCCTTCTTGCTTGAATTGACCTCCGAACATCTCAAATCTATCCAAATTAATTCAATTCAGTCAATACTAATTATAGAAATTAATTCCATATGAAAATACTAATTTTCCAACAAAATCCGAATTTTAACTCAAAAATGCCTGTGGGGCTCATGTCTCGGAATCCTACGAAACTCACAAAATCCGACAACTCGTTCAATTACGAGTCCACCCATACCAATTTTATCATATTCTGATAACAACTCGACCTCCAGATCTAAAATTTTCGTTCTTGAAAAGTTTTGCAAAAATCTTGATATCTTCCATTTAAATCCAAAATAAATGATGAATATAACAATGAATTTATGAAATATAATCAATTTTGGATATAGAACACTTACCCAAGCTGAAGTCGTGAAGAAATCCTCAAAATCGCCCAAGAACCGTGCTCCAAAAATACAAAACGAAATAAAGGAAATGACCATTTTTAGTCCTTAAATTTCTGCCCATCCATCATTAAAAGTCCATTTTTCGTCACTAAAAGTCCATTTTTTGTCACTAAAAGTTCACACCAGAACTTGCTTGCACCAGCATTATTGTTTTCACTAAAAAGACTCTAACTCCATCATACAAACTCGGAATTCGATGATTCTTGTTCCTATGAGTCACAAATAATAATACGAACCTAGTCGTTCAATCGAAACTCAATGCGGAGTTCATTTTCTCAATGCGATACTAATTTTGCTCGTTAAATAATTAACTCATGTTTCGTGCTAAAAACCCAATCGCGACTTGATGAAATTAGACCAAACTTTCCAGATCACTCCTATAATTCATTATCAAAATTCCGGAAGTCTCGAAGTGGAATTTCGATCTCTAGAATTAAAAATGGACCTTTGGATCATTACATGCTTATGCTGAAAATATCAAACTCTTCCAAAACTCTTGCCTGACATCCTGTAGTGTATCAAACATAACTTCTTGTAATCAACTCCAACTACCAAACGGTTTAAATTTCTGCAAACTAGATACAAAGGGCTACAGCTTTCTTGTTTTTATCATCTCCCAACTCCTTATAGATTCGGAGATATAAGCTCCCAAAGTCATACCTGTGCAGCAGAAATTTCTGGCGATGCACACTGCTGTAGCCAAAATCTGCAGTACCAACTTCAGACAATCGATCATAACTCTTTGTACAAATTTACAAATGTCCGAATAATGAATGGTTTATCATTATGAAAAATAAAATCAAAGGGCTACAACTTTCATGTTTTGATAATTTTCATATTCCTTATAGATTTCGAGATATAAGCTTCCAAAGTAAACTCTGCGCATCAGAAATTTCGCACATTGCTGTAAAATAAATCAGCAGTTAAAAATGATCCGAAACCACTCTGAGACTCACTCGACGTCCTCGGGACCTCAACCCAATACACCAACAAGTCCTAAAACATCATATGAACTTAGTTGAAACCTCAAATCACATAAAATAACGCTAAAACCACGAATCATACCCCAATTCAAGCTTAAGGAACTTAAGAATTTCCAACTTCTACATTCGATGCCGAAACCTATCAAATCAATTGCGATTGACCTCATATTTTGCACACAAGTTATAAATGACATAACGGATCTACAAAAATTTTCAGAATTGGATTCCGACTCCGATATCAAAAAGTCAACTCCCCGGTCAAACTCCCTAAAATTTCAACTTTCGCCATTTCAAGCAAAATTTCACTACGGACTTCCAAAATAATTTCGGACACGCTTCTAAGTCCAAAATCTCCATACGGAGCTATTGGAATCATCAAAACTCTATTTCGGAGTCGTTTACACATAATTCACCATCCGGTCAATTATTTCAACTTATGCTTCCAAAATAAGAATTGTTCTTTCAATTAAATCCTGTATCATCCGAAAACCAAACTTGACCATCCTCGCAAGTCATAATACACATTTCAAAGCTGCTCGAGACCTTAAGCCACCGAACTAAACATAAAATCTTAAAACGACAAGTCGGGTCGTTACAATATATATATAAATAGAGATGTGTTGGCACCTCTCTTTAGCCACCAATAGTATTACTTACATGCAAGTGCATCATAGATTATGGAAGTTTTGTGCTTGATAATACACATTAAAATTCAAAATAGAGGTCTAAATATTTGAAAAAGAACAAGCAACCTTGAGAAAGCATCAAGGCCTACTGATAGTGTTATGACCAATGAATATACGTACAAAAACAAATGGCCAAAGAGTGTCACCTCCAGCATCACCAACCGGAGGTTTTAGAATTAGAGATATGCGACGATACAAACTTTTGTATATTTTACTTATTATTATATAATTCAAACATATATATCTATATATATATATATATATATATATATATATATATATATATATATATATATATATATATATATATATATATATATATATATATATATATATATATATATATATATACTATTCGTAATTGTCTTACACACAATAAAAATTCGTAATTTTTCATATATCTTACTCTATTGGTGTTAATATTTTTAGTTATTCAAATTATCTAAGAAATATAACAAGCAGAATGTATTTGTAGAAAGATATAAACTTAAAATAGACAAAGTTGTGTAAACGTGAATTAATGTAGGATATCTAACAGATATGTTTAGAGGACGACAATGCATTTACGATTGATTCATTAGCATATTGCCAGTTTAATGGCTTACATTAACAAAATGTGTTAGAATTAAAAATAAAATGCTCTCTACTTTTTAATTGTCAATTTGCGATCATAATAATATCATGAAAAATATTTTAATAGTCAGAACACATGTAAAGCTAGATGACTTTTTCTACCCTTAAAACACTCCCTCCTTTACAATACTAGCATGAATTAAAGATTATGCATAGCATTAATGAGACAAAGCACCAATCACGAAATCTATTTTTATCCTTATTAATGAGTAAAGACTTTTAGAATCTTTCAAAAATCAGAATTAGAATAATTAATGCGGATATAATAAATTATATAGTAAATATAATACAATATACTGAAATTATACAATTGAAATATTTGGGGAGTTTATTTAAGTGAATCATATTTGAAATTGTACATTGGGTATAAAAATTATATTAAAATTATACTATGGATATCATAAATTTTATAAAAATTATATTGTGAATATAATAAATTTTACTGAAGTTATATTGTGAATATAATAAATTATACTAAATTATATTGTGATACTCGTGGAAATTATCTATGGCCCTATGAAGAGTGAATCGAATCATACTGAAATTATACTAATGGATATTTTGAAGACAAAGTACATAAAAGTTTTATACCTAAACATAATTAGATAACCAAAATATACCACGGATTTTAATTATATTTAGGTATAAAAATGGCATGTACTAATTCGTCTTAAAAACATGGATATTTTATTTATTTAATTGTGTTTAGGTATAAATATGGTATGCACTTTATCTGCAACGTGATTAACATTTACTTGCGTTAGGTATAATACTTGGGTGTGAAAATGGAAGATATGGATGCATATGGATATATATGTATAATATACTTAATATATATTGTACATTATATTAAGAGGCTATTGGAAAAGAATATAGAGAGAAATTCATTTGTAGCCATCCGGTGAAAACTAATGACAACTGATAGCCGGAAAATAAGGTATACAATTCGTATCCCAAAAATAATTATAAGGGCTAGCAAGTGAAACCTAAAAAACGAACGAGAGACTCTAGCTCCTCAATGGAACCATAATAGTTGCTAGCCCAACCTCTAGCTTAACTTTCTTTTAAAATTAATGTTAGTAGTTAAAAAATTCGAAATCTTGCCAAATCACCCCCAAAATCCTTCATATCTAGTGAAATCCCCGTAAAAAATAATGCTTTCAGCCCCAAAATTCCATCAAACCCAACTGTCTTCTCCACAACCACCAAAATTCTTCCTATTATATACAAATTACAATCCCCTTTTTAACTTTTACAAAGAATTTTAAATTTTTAGTGATCCAATTTAGAAAAATATAATATTACATAAGAAAAAATACCCATGATATAAGAAGAAGAAAAAGAAGAAGAAAATGAAGAAGAAGAAGAACAACAGCAACAACAATAATAACAACAATAACAAGGTAATGTGTAATGACCCGACTGATCATTTTGAGCTCTAACATGTCGTTCGGCGATTTGAGGCCATGAGCAGCTTCACTTCAGGTATTTTGGCTCGTCTGTGTGGTCGGAATTGAACTTCAGGGAGTTCAGAGTTGATTTGGTGAGAAAATTCTAAATTCAAAAGCTTTAAGTTGGAAGAATTGACTAAGGGTTGATTTTGAGTAAACAACCTCAGAATCGGGATTTGAAGGTTCCAACAGGTTTGTATGATGATTTTGGACTTGGGCGTATCTCCGTATCGGGTTTTGGATGACCCGGGAGTATTTCGGCGCTTATTACGGAAGGTTGGCATTTGGAAGAATTTCATAAATTTCGGTTGAAGTGCATTTCAGTGTTATCGATGTCCGTTTGAAATTTCGAGTCTAGGAATAGCTCCGTATGGTGATTCTGGTATTTGAAGCACGTCCGGATGTGGATTTGGAGGTCCGTATGTCATTTCGGAGTCATTTGGCGGAAGTTAAAAATTTGAAGGTTTTTGAAAAGTTTGACCGGGAAAGGACTTTTTGATATCGGGGTCAGATTCCGATTTCGGAAGTTGGAGTAGGTCTGTAATGTCAAATGTGACTTGTGTGCAAAATTTGAGGTCAATCGGACGTGATTTGATAGGTTTCGGCATCGATCGTAGAAGTTGAAGTTTCAAAGTTAATAAGTTTGAATTGGAGGGTGATTCGTGTTTTTAGCATTGTTGGATGTGATTAAAAGGCTTGACTAAGTTCGTATGACGTTTTAGGACTTGTTGGTATAATTGGTTGAGGTCCCGAGGGCCTCGGGTGGATTCTGGATGGTAAACGGATCGAGTTTGGGCTTGGAGGAATGCTGGAGCTGCTGTCATCTGGTGTAACCGCACCTGCGGAGCCGCAAAAGCGGCCAGGAGGTCGCAGAAGTGAAACAGGAGTGGGGGACTGTGTTCGCAGGTGCGGACGATTTGCCGCAGAAGCGGATGCGCTCCTGCGGGGAGTTTAACGCATAAGCGGGCTGGGCAGGTGGGGGACTTACACAGAAGCGGAACATTTTGCCACACTCGCGGAACCACAGAAGCGATCCAGTGAACGCAGGTGCGGAGGTCACCTGGACAGAATACATAAGTTAGCCCAATCAGGTTTTGATTTCTTGGAGGCTTATGCCTTCATTTCTTTCCTATTCAATCTTATGCGACGTGAAGCGCTTGTTATAAATTTGGAATCGAGAAATTTTAATGGTACTGTAGATATGGTGCGGGATGTTTCTCCCTGCGTATTTGATTGGGCTATTGTCGTCGCCTTGCGAAAGGCTGTTCTATCATTTCAGCTCAATATCAGTATTGCCTATGGTTTGAGATTTGGCACTCATTATTATGATTATTCGTGCGTTGCTATCTCATAGTGTTGGTGTAATGGTAGGGTGCTTATCTACGGATCGCAGCAGTAAATGACTTGATAGAAGGACTTCTCATTTCACGGCTTAGAGGATTCAACATTTAGTTCCGGCGGAGGAGAGGCAATCAGACTACAAACGTTCAGGTTTGGGTTGATGAGTAACGAGACTGGGTATTTCAAGCACGGTGGAATTTTCATCTGTGATATGGTGTCGTTGTCCGGGATTGGATGCGCTAAGTTCGCCAGTGTTGTGGTCTTTTTCAATTCGCCTTCGGGGTGGGGGTATTGTGAAATGGTGCCGGAGAAGCAGTTGTCAGAAATAACATGGAGTAGCGATTTTAGAATCGAATCGGTGTTTCTAGTGTTGATGGCTAGAAAAGATGATCTTCGGAAAGGTTTAAAGTTGGTAGCGATCGATTGGTTCAAGTGCTATAGAGATAGATTTTGATTTAAGGCAACAACTGGGCAGCGAAGGATGAGGAAGGACATGTGGGAGGTGTCTTGCGG
Organism: Nicotiana tomentosiformis; assembly: GCF_000390325.3. Taxonomy (NCBI): domain Eukaryota; kingdom Viridiplantae; phylum Streptophyta; class Magnoliopsida; order Solanales; family Solanaceae; genus Nicotiana; species Nicotiana tomentosiformis. Next base: position 32,352,187 of record NC_090818.1, read on the forward strand.
TGGTTAAAATTCTAGAAGGCCAAGTGTGAGAAACAAAAGTCGAGTAGTTTCTTAAAAGATGGGGTTTGACCAAACTGGGAGAGTGGCAGAGTAGCATATGGGTTCTGTAGTAGGATAGCTACACGCCTTGGGGAACATTTAGAGTGATTTAGGATACATGGTGGACAGTGACTAGGACTACGAACTAATTTGAAATATTGGCTACTACTAAGGAAGGTTGGATACGACAGGAGGGAGTTGCTTAATATAAAGAGGGAGGCAACATGACTTGGATTGGAATGTATCGTCGCACCTTTAGTTGATGTCAATGGGGAGTGAATGGACTTGTACAACTGGTAAATGAGCACGGGCTCAGGAGGGTTTATTGGTTTCGTAGTAATTGTACTCGGTGCAGCATCGTTGAAAGAGGTCGGCATGGAATTTCTACAGGTGGGATATCTCCTATGAGCCGGTTAGCGGTTACGTGGTATTGATAAAGCTTCTACGAAGAATTTTACTGGCTATCCGGTAAGAGGTTGAATATGTAAATGTGGCTAGTGATTAAGAGCGTTCATGAAATGGTTAACAGGAAGATTTCGAGGAATTTGGCGGGTCGATTGCGCGAGGTAATGTCAGTAAGGAAGAAGGAATCTTGTTAGGTTCCAGGGTCATGTAATGGTAGCTTCAAGCTAAGTGGGAGAGCCCCATCGCCTACGATTGGATTGCATGGTTGTCTACTTGTGAGGTTTCTGGTTATCGGCATATTGGTGGGTTGTTACAACTAAGGAAAGAGAACATCATTGGTGATTTGAGCCAAGGATTTGAGGAATGTGCGCTACAATTGGCCTTATCGATTCATGTTCAGTCTTTGGGAAGACTCGAAGTTTATGCTTCGTGTAGATGTGATGTACAAGGAAAGTGATTCAGCCGAGTGCTTCTTTGAGAAGGTGTTCATGTGCTAGCAGGGCCTTGGAGTTTGATCATAATTGGGAACAAGTCAGAGTAGGTGACTCTCAACAATGGTTCTAGTGGGTTAAAAAAAAAATCAAAGTGCGATGCCTAAGGATTTCGAGCCTGTAGTATGGTTAGGTATTGAGATTTTGGAGTGGATTATGAAAAGTGGCTTGGATTGATCTACATTACCTTCAGTCTGCGGTGTGGCATTGGAGGAATAGGAGAAAATAACTTCAGATTCATAGAGGGATTTTCAAAATGGGTGTACCAGTTGAAGATGCGAATATGCGCATAAGGAGGGTATGAGATGGTTCGTGGGTTTTGGAGATAACGTGGTCTCGTGAAATAAGGTCACTCAGGATGAGTGCGGATTTGGGTTCATGATGTTTTGAATGGAGCTATTATTATTTCTAGGGCAAGCCCCGAGTAAATTAGAAGAATTGGCTCGGTTGGTAATGGTTGAATCAGCACGGTTATGGCAGTTACCAGTTTCTCCAGCGTGAAGTTATACATGTAGTTTGTGGTTGTAAACTTGGGCTTGAGCGCCACCACAACTTGGCTTATTTGGGAGGTATTTGATTCGTACGGCTTTGTTGTGTAAAGGGATTTCCGGAAGAGTTATGGCAGTTTAGATCACGACATGATGTTGTATTTTCTGTGGTTTGGGAATTTAGTTGTGTGTTGCATTGGTTCTTCTGAAATGAGCTAAGTAAAATGTTTCTATATGATGAAGTGTTTATTCTATTAGTGGATCAAGGGTTATTATGGAATTCTGGTACTCTCACGTATTGGCATGTTAGGTGCAGTGAGCGGCATGGGAATTTGGAAGCCGAGGATCAAGGTTGCGGTTCGGTGCTGACAAGAATTTCATGAGCTCGGATGAGCAGAGAAGAATTCAAATGTTTATAGTAAGCTGGTATTGTCTTTAACGTCACCTGAGATCGGTGTCCTGTGTAAGAGGCTTTGTGTACTGATTTGCGGCTACAGCATAAGTGTGGCCGGTGGTATGGATGTGCAGACTTGTTACTTGGTGCGGAAGGTCGTGAGAGCATATCCCATGGGAAGATTGTATAAGTGTGACATGTAGTAACTTAATTGATTAAAGATTGAAACCAAGTATGGATATTTGGTACAATCGCTAATGTGAGAGTTTAGGCTTGGAAGGCGCTCTGTTCAGTTGGTTGTGAATTGTGAAAGTTTGTTCCAGATTCGACGGCTGTTCTTGTGTGTCATGGGAAAAAGGTCATTGTGGATCCTTGAGAGGGTAATTGCCCAAGCATGGTATGATAAGAATCGGTTTGAGGTCCGTTGATGGGTCCAAATGTGGATGTGTATTCTATATCAGCCTGGGTGTGTTCATTCAACATAGCATTCGTTATGGAGGAGTATTCGGGCGTGGGATGTTAATTTCGTCGCCAGCTATTTCATGTAATACTCTATTATTCCATATGAGCCGTGAGACGACTCGATTATTTGTACAATGTGTTGAGGTCCCGCGTAGTGGCGGTGTTATGTGAGCAGCATGGCTCTCGAGATGTAGATCATATATCGCACCTTAGTTGTGCTTGAGTTTTATAGCGTATAACGCTACCCGTCTCCCCCGGATTTGTATTATGCGCTTCGTGTGCTTGTGGTTGATTTTCGGGTATTTCGTAGGTATAAACATTTCTGGCTTGATGGGTATTTCCCTATTTATTATTATGTGAGGATCGGGTGGCACGCCGCCACAGAGATATTATTTGGATCGGGTGGGACGCCGCCATGGGTATCATGGTTTGATCGGGTTGCACGCCGCAACGAGTATCATGGTTGGATCGGGTTGCACGCCGCAACGGTATCATGTATAGATCGGGTTGCACGCCGCAACAGTATGATGTTAAGTACAGTTCCCCATATCTATTCTTGTGTGTTTTGTTTCTCGTTTTTTAGGAAGGTTCATAACATCCTATCGGTTGTTTAATTAGTTACGTGGGTTGAGTAGTTCTTTCCAGAATTCATTTTTCTTATGTATCACATTCGAGTTTGTAGCTGGTTGGCACATTGTGGCATCATATGATATTTTTGGCAGCGTCTGAGGTGGCTTATTGCCTGAGCAGCTTATACTAGGTGAGACGAGATTAATGGACCATGGATCAGTGCGATCAGATTTATATGAAGCGTATTAAAGAGCAAATACCGTTATTTGGTTCATAATGAGGTAATGGTCCTTGTCGAGAGGAGAAACTCAAGGTTTTGTTGACTCGGCAGTTGGTATGAATTTCTACACATCTCTTCCATCTTGACTACATTTCAAGAGTTGGAACAACATTTATATGTGTTATGAGGTGTGTTGTGAGCATCAGATTCGTGTGATTTCGTCTATTGTTATCAAATGATGTTATTATGGTCATGTGAATAATACGGTGCATGGTGTGAATTCAATGAGAGTATACAATTATGTATTGGTACATCATGTAGTGATTGAAACGGTGTTCGTATGTTGGAAGTAGGCCTAGTAGAGAATTTCGGATGTTGGAATTTGGCTCTAAGGCTTATTTTCCTAAATAAAAGGGAGGATCTTCAGATTTGCTCGAGCTAATGTGCTCAACTGAGTTGTGGTAGCACGGGTAGGTGCACGAGATGTTAAACAATGATTTCAGACAACTCCAGAGCAGTTATTAACACGTTCGAGGACGAACGTATGTTTAAGTAGGAGAGAATGTAATGACCCAACCGATTGTTTTGAGCTCTAGCACGTCGTTCGGCATTTTGAGGCCATGAGCAGCTTCACTTCAGGTATTATGACTCGTGCGTGTGGTTGAAATTGAATTTCGGGGAGTTCGGAGTTGATTTAGAGAGAAAATACTAAATTCAGAAGCTTTAAGTTAGAAGAATTGACTAAGGGTTGATTTTGAGTAAACGAACTCGGTTGGCATTTGGAAGAATTTCATAAATTTGGGTTGAAGTGAATTTCAATGTTATCGATATTCGTTTCAAATTTCGAGTTTGGGAATAGCTCTATATGGTGATTCTGGTATTGGGAGCGCGCCCGGATGTGGATTTGGACGTCCGTAGGTCATTTCGGGGTCATTTGGCGAAAGTTGGAAATTTGAAGGTTTTTGAGAAGTATGACCGGGAGTGAACTTTTTGATATCAGGGTCAGATTTCGATTCCGAAAGTTGGAGTAGGTCTGTAATGTCAAATGTGACTTGTGTGCAATTGAGGTCAATCGGACATGATTTGATAGGTTGCGTCATCGATCGTAGAAGTTGAAGTTTCAAAGTTTACTAAGTTTGAATTGGATGGTGATTCATGTTTTTAGTGTTGTTGGATGTGATTTAAAGACTCGAATAAGTTCATATGATGTTTTAGGACTTGTTGGTATAATTGGTTGAGGTCCGGAGGGTCTCGAGTGGATTTCGGATGGTAAACTGATCGAGTTTGGGCTTGGAGGAATGCTGGAGCTGCTGCCATCTGGTGTAACCGCACCTGCGAGATTTTGGCCGTAGGGGCAGAGCCGCAAAAGCGGCCAGGAGGTCGCAGAAGCGAAAAGGGAGTGGGGGACTGTGTCCGCAAGTGCGGACGATTTGCCGCAGAAGCGGCTGCGCACCTGCGGGGAGTTTAGTGCAAAAGCGGGCTAGGCAGCTGGGGGACTTACACAGAAGCGGAACATTTTGCCGCACCTGCGGAACCGCAGAAGCGGTCCAGTGAGCGCAGGTGTGGAGGTCGCCTGGACAGAATACATAAGTTAGCCCAATCCGGTTTTGGCTCATTTCACCTCTTTTCTCTCGTTGGAGCTAGCCTTGGGAGCGATTTTGGAGTGTCATCTTTATCAGCTATTATGGGGTAAGTGATTTCTTCACATTGTGAGTTAAATACATGATTTTTATATGGATTCAAGCATGAAAAGTTTTAGAAATTTGGGATTTTGAAGAAAAACCTAGAAATTTGTACTTTTGGATTTTGACCACGAAATTGGATATGGAATTTGGAATGAATTATATATTTGAGTTCTTGGGGTTATGGGTAATGTTTATCTTCAAAACAAATTTCGGAATCCGGGCACGTGGGCCCGAGGGTGATTTTTATCGACTTTTCGAGCGGAATTGGAAATTGTTGTAAATTGAATTATAATGAGTATTAGAGTATATATTTATGGATTTGCACCTTTATTGTCGAGTTTGGGTGTGAAAATGGAAGATATGGAAGCATATATGAACTTATAATAGACGGATATGTATGTTTAATATACTTAATATATTTTGTACATTTTATTAAGAGGCTATTGGAAAAGAATATAGGAGAAGTTAAACATGATTTATGGGCGGGAGGGGAATGATGTGTTAGCAATGAATGTAATTAGGAGATGATGGCAAGAATTAAGGAGATAAAAGTTAAGTCCTAATTTTTAGGAGAGATTTTTGGGATGAAATTGCGACATTCTCGGACATTAAAGAGATGCCAAATTCTTTTAGGTATCTACAAATGTAAACAATACACTGTCTCATTTGATATATATACTTAATGATGCTAGGGTTCTGTATATACTATTATTTAAAAATGTGATACTTATGAAAGTGTCCTTAAATGAAATCCATATAGAAGTTTTTTCCTAATTCTTGGCATTTAATAAGCTACCTTATAGTTTTAAATTCTGCTTCAAAATTGAATATGGAAACATCAAGCAAAAAATACACCCCACCTAAATCATAGGTGCCCTTTCTCTAATAGAAACTTGAAGCAAAAGTAACAAAATAAAGAATATATGAAAATCTGCCGCAGTCAGAATATAAGAATGTTTCCTATTACTTCTAGGTTTCTGTAACATTGCTTAAACTCCACGGATGAGGGACCTCTATAAATACTACCACTAACCTAAACTAAGTTTTCCCCTGCCTTCTTTAATTCCCTGATCGTTGTTTCTTCTCTTTCAATGGCTTCCCTTACCAACCATTGTTTCTTCATCTTTCTATTAGTGATCTCCTCTTTCTTTTTCGCGCAGGCTGAAACTTCCCCGTTTTATTCCATTTACAGCTTCGGAGACAGTGATTCTGCTTCTACTTCTGATCATTTAGCCGCTGTGCTTGGTCTGCCTTCTCTACAACATTACACCAAAGAAGGCGTTGAGTTTGAGTCCGGTATTAGTTTCATGACGCCTGGAGCAACAGTTATGAGTCCCTTTTCCTTCATAAAGAATGGCATCCCAGCGCCTCAGCAGTCTCATCACTCGCAGATTTCCGCCTTTATGAAACTCTTCTATAAGGATTGCTTCTCTTTTCATGACTGCGGCAGGAACAAGGTTCTTCAGAAAGCTATCGTCTTTATGGATCAGCCTGGTTTTAATGATTACAAGCACTCTCTTTTGCATACAAAATCTATTTCCGAAGTGTCCAAACTTGTCCCTGATGTTGTGGAGACAATCAAAAGTTCTATCGAACAACTGATCAAAGATGCAGAGGCCAAACACTTTGTGGTTTCTGGAATTATTCCAATTGGTTGCCTTCCAGGTTTTCGAACGATGTTTCCCGATAATAGCAGGAAAATTCAATGTCACAAAGGACTAAATTTGTTCGCAACATTGCACAATGATCATCTATGGCAAGCGTTGGAGGAGCTGCGATTGAAGTACCCTGAAGTTGAGATCATATATACAGATTATTTCAAGGGGTTTATGGCGGTTCTACACAATCATGCGTTCTTGGGATTCAAGACTAAGACGTTGATGAAGGTTTGTTGCGGAAGTACTGGAAGCGGTCCTTTTAACTTTGATCCTCTGAGGCAATGTGGAGAGAAAGGAGCTGTAGCATGTTCAGATAGGGCTTCGCATATACATTGGGATGGATATCGATTAACACCTGAGGCTTCAAAGAATATGATTGATACTCTCTTCAGCAAAAACGGTTTTGTATTTCCAGAGTTTAAGTTCTCAACAAATCATCATACAGCTGCAGCAGAAAGGCACCGTTCCAAGGTTTATGGACGATTTAGAGATGGTCTAAGGCATTTATTGGAGTTGCATGCTAATAACGTAGTGGACTACTGAAATACTAGTATTTGTTTTGCTCTGTCCAATCTGAGTCGCTTTAATTTTGCTGATAGTATGATAGGTTCGAACGAGCAAAGATTATTGTAGGGTAGCCTGGTAGGCCCTCAAATATTGTTCTGTATGTACAGTGGCTAATACCCTCTTCTTACTGTATAACTTTCTTTTTTAATAATCAATAATCAGTTCTTTGATTTGTCTCTAATGATGCAGTGTCTCTTGTTTTTGCTTTTCTGTATTTAACTTCTAACAGTGAAATGTAAAGATAATGGAATTCTTTTAAGCGTGGATGAATATCCACAAATGAACATATATGTGGATGTTGTGGCCTTAAAGTAGGCTGTTTGTTTTTTAACAAATGCACATGGAAATGTTTGACGTTAGTGTTTTTGTAAGAAAACTGGAAACTGCTCATTTACCATGCTCATTACAAAACTCGTGCAACACTGTCTTGCACATTTCGAGAAAAGAACATCGTGAGAAGAATCAGATTTTAAAAAGCAGTGAGGAGCCTCAACTTGTGCCAACTTGTCAATAATCTTAATGCCTAACTCCTTGGCATATGGGTTATTAGCGTAGGCGTTATGACGTACAACCTGACATAGAAACAGAAATAAAATGGAAGTTTATAAGCAAATTATCATGTCAAAATCAGTCATCTGATTGTAACAATGATCATCTGTGACAAGTTTTGGAGGAGTTGCGATTGAAGTACCCTGAAGTTGAAAAATCTATATGTGGATTATTACAAGACATTTATGGCTATTCTTCGCAATCAATGCACTCTTGGGATTCAAGACTAATAAGACGTTAATGAAGGTTTGTTGCGGTAGTAATAGAAGGGGTCCGTTTAATTTTGATCCGCATAAGCAGTGTGGAGAGAAAAGAGTTGTAACATGTTCTGATAGGGCTTTGCATATACATTAAGATGGATTTCGATAAACACCTCTTCGAAGAATATTTATTGACATTCTCTTTAGCAAAAATGATTTTGTATTTCTAGAGTTTAAGTTCGCACAAGATCATCATGTAGCGGCAACATAAAGGCACACTTCCAAGATTTAGAGATTAAGGTTTGTTTTAATTTGCTCTAATATTGGTATGATGAGGTTTGAAGAAGCAGAGTCTTTTGCTTTGGTAGGGTAGGCCCTCAAATGTTGTTTTTTCTGTACAGTGTGGCTAGCACCCTCTTGTTCAGGCAGAGGTACAGTGCTGCTTCTTCTTTAATTTAATACAGGAACCTATTATTCTTTAAGACCAATTTACAGTCCTCTTTCACTAAAAATGAAAAATTAGTAAACAAACTCAAAACTTATCAAAGATTGCCAACAATTTTTTTTCTTTCCAAATTTCGATAAATAAAATATGATTTCATAGTTTCAATTTGATTTTTTTTATGGATGACATCTTTGATTGGTTTCATGTATGTTTACCCTTAAAATTGGATAACAATTACACTTATAATGTGGTTCTAAGGACACGTGATTTCACTTAATACCAATTGATATATATGAAGATTTGTTATTTTGCTGCCGACGAATTGCTTTCCATTGTCGCATACGATCTCGGCAGGCATCCCGAATCGGCATATAATCTGGTCCCAGATGAAGTCAATGACTTGTTTCTCTCTAATTTTTTCAAAAGCCTGTGCTTCAACCCACTTAGAGAAATAGTTAGTCATAAAGAAAATAAATTTAGCTTTACCTGGGGCCGATGGTAGAGGGCTGACGATATCCATTCCCCATTTCATAAATGGCCATGGGGATAAGACTGAGTGGAGTTGCTCTCCGAGTTGGTGAATCATCGGCGCATACCTTTTACATTTGTCGCACTTTCGAATAAACTCTTTTGTATCCTTTTCTATATCGGCCCAATAGTATCATGCTCTGATGACTTTGTGAACTAATGATTCGGCACCGGAATGGTTTTCGCAGGTGCCCTCGTGGATTTCTCGTACGACGTAGTCGGTATCTTCTGCTCCCAAACATATTTCTAATGGTCCATCGAACATCCTTCGATATAGTGTACCATCTTCGGCCAATGTGAATCGTGCGGCTTTCGTATGTAGAGTCCTCGATTCCTTAGGATCCGATGGAAGCTTCTCGTTCTTTAGGTACTTGATATATTTGTTCCTCCAATCCCAGGTCAGACTTGTGGAGTTGATTTCGGTGTGGCCTTCTTCAATTACTGGTCTTTAAAGTTATACGACTGTCCCTGAGCTAATCTCGTTGTCTTTGACTGATGACCCCAAATTTGCAAGGGCATCGGCCTCATTGTTTTGTTCTCGAGGCACATGCTATAGGGTCCATTCTTTAAACCGATGTAGAGTCATATGTAGTTTGTCCAAGTACCTCTGCATTCGATCTTCTCGAACCTCGAAGGTTCTATTGACTTGGTTTACCACAAGCAGGGAGTCACATTTGGCCTCGATGACCTCTGCTCCCAAACATTTAGCTAGCTCGAGACCTGCAATCATGGCCTCGTACACGGCCTCATTGTTAGTTAACTTGGAAGTTTTGATAGCTTGTCTAATTTTATTACCCGTGGGCGGCTTCAAAATGATGCCTAGCCCAGACCCCTTCACGTTCGAAGCGTCGTCTGTGAAGAGGGTCCACACCCCTGATGATGTACCCGACTTTAATAATAGTTCCTTTTCGACATCGGGTACGAGGGTTGGTGTAAAGTCGGCCACGAAGGCCGCTATGATTTGAGACTTGATGGTCATTCGGGGCCGATACTCGATATCGTACCCACTGATCTCGACTGCCCATTTAGCCAATCGGCCCGAAAGTTCGGGCTTATGCAAAATATTGCGAAGGGGATAAGTAGACACCACACAAATCGGATGACGCTGAAAATATGGTATTAATTTCCTAGAGGCCCTTATTAGGGCAAGCGCTAATTTTTCTAAGTGTGGGTACCGAGTCTCGGCCTCACCTAAAGTTCGACTAACATAGTAAACAGGAAATTGCGTACCTTGCTCTTCTCAGACTAGGACCCCACTTACCGCGATTTCCGATATTGCTAAGTACAAGTAGAGTTGCTCATTCGCTTTAGTGGCGGGCTCGAGAGGTAGCGCTTTAATTCTTCCAATGCTTGTTGACATTCTGGGGTCCATGCAAAATTGTTCTTCTTTTTGAGCAGTGAGAAGAACCTGTTAATCTTTGTACGGCCTTAACATTGTCCACGAATGTGATGTCTTCGATTGCCTTGATCTTATCGGGGTTGATTTTGATCCCCCGATTTGATACCATAAAGCCGAGGAACTTGCTCGAGCTGACCCCGAATGCACATTTCTCCGAGTTGAGTTTCATGTAGTATTTTCTTAGTATATCAAAGGTCTCCTGCAAATGTGTCAAATGGTCCTTTGCTCGCAGGGACTTAACTAGCATATCGTCAATATAAACCTCCATTTATTTACCTATTTGCTCATCGAATATTCGATTTACTAAGCGTTAATAAGTGGCACCAGCATTTTTTAGTCCAAATGGCATTACATTATAACAATAGGTGTCGTACTTAGTGATGAACGAAGTCTTTTCTTGATCCTTGGGATTCATTTGTATTTGATTTCACCCGGAGTAGTCATCGTGAAAACTAAGGATCTTGTGGCCGGTCGTGGTATCGATCATGCGGTCAATATTCGGCAGAGGAAAAGTGTCTTTAGGACATGCTTTGTTTAAATCTTTATGGTCTATGCACATTCTAAGTTTATTTCCCTTTTTAGGGACTACGACTACGTTTTCTAACCATTCGGGATATTTTACTTCCCGAATGGATCCTATTTTGAGAAGTTTGTCTACCTCATCCTTGATTAATGCATGTTTTACCTCAGACTGGGGCCTTCTCTTTTGATTTATCGGGCGGAACTTCGGGTCCAAGCTCAGTCGATGTGTAGTGATCTCCGGCGGGATCCCTGTCATATCTAGGTGGGACCAAATCCATATTATTGATAAGAAATTTAATGACTTTTTCCCTGAGCTCGGGGGTTAACCCCGTACCCAGATATACCTTTCGATCGGGTAGATGCTCGATCAGTATGACTTGCTCCAGCTCTTCGACTGTCGATTTGGTGGCGTCAGAATCCTCGGGGATTATGAAGGATCGAGGGGTCCAGTAGTCATCGTCCTCGTCCGTTCCCTGCTTCTATGACTGAGTCGAGATGGTGTTTGCTATTTAGCTTCTTGTTTTCCTTTGGACTCTGATCCCTTTGTTGATGAAAGCGCCGATACTAGTATTACTTTGTCGACCGCGAACATCTCTTTGGTAGCATGTTGTTCCCCATACACCATTTTTACTCCATCCGGTGTTGGGAACTTCAGCATTTGGTGAAGGGTTGAGGGGACCGCCCTCATGTTGTGAATCCAGGGTTTTTCGAGCAGTGCGTTGCATCTCATATCGCCCTCAATCACATGGAACTTTGTTTCTTGAATAGTTTCGGCTACAATTACTGGTAGGATGATTTCATCTTTAGTTGCTTCACTCGCCATGTTGAAGCCATTGAGAATCCGAGCTATGGGTATGATCTGATCTTGTAGGCCGATCTTCTCCACGACCCTCAATCGAATAATATTGGCCGAGCTTCCTGGATCAATTAAAACACGTTTAAACTGAATTTTATTCACAAGGATAGAGATTACCAATGCATCATTGTGGGGTTGTAAGATCCATTCCGCTTCCTCATCGTTGAATGATCAAGTGCCTTCTGGTACATAATCTCGAGTTCGTTTTTCCCTGGTGATCGATACCTTAGTACGTTTGAAAATGGGTGCCTTTGGAATATCGATCCCACCAACGATCATGTGAATCACGTGCTGTGGTTCTTTCTGCTCGTTTTTCCTGTTTGCATCCCTGTTTCAGAAATGGTTTTTAGCTCGGTCGCTCAAGAATTCTCGAAGGTGACCCTCGTTGAATAGATGAGCCACCTCCTCCCTTAGTTGTCTGTAATCTTCGGTTCTATGACTATGTGTACCATGGTATTTGCATATTTGATTGGGAATTCTTTGGGATGGATCGTTTTGTAGGGGTCTGGGCCAATTAGTATCTTTGATTCTCCCAATGGCTGACATAATACCTGATGTGTCGATGCTGAAGTTGTATTCTAATAATCGTGGTGCTTATGTGGGATCAGAATGTTTATCGAAGCCACTTTTGCTCATGAGACCTCGAGAGCTCTGTCCTCGATCGTTCCTTCGATCATTTTGGATGGGATTGCATCCTGGGCCGCTGTTTCTACGATCTGCATTGTATGGTTGATATCGATCTCTGTTTGACCGGGGTTCGCTGTCGATATCCCTTTGAGTTCTGCCGACGGCTCTGTTTGGATAAACGGAACCAGAAGGGGTCCCCAATTGATCATCCTCGACCCTGATCTTTGACTGGTACCGATTATGTACATCGACCCAGGTTACCGCTGGATATTCAATTAAATTCTACTTTAGCTGTCGTGATGCCACCGAACTTCATTCGTTCAAACTTGTGTAAAGGCTTGAACAGCCCAATCGTCTGTGACCGGTGGTAGTTCCATGTATTCCATCTAGAACCGAGATATGAATTCCCTCAATATTTCGTTGTCTTTTTGTTTCACCTTGAAGAGGTCCGACTTCCTAGTCGAAACCTTTATATCTTTGGCATGTGCCTTTACGAAGGAGTCTGCAAGCATGGCGAAGGAATCGATAGAATTAGGCGGCAAATTGTGGTACCATATTATTTCTTTTTTCGACAAGGTTTCTCCATATTTCTTCAATAGAACAGATTCAATCTCATCGTCTTCCAAGTCATTCCCTTTTATTGCGCATGTATAAGAAGTGACATGCTCATTAGGGTCGGTGGTCCCATTGTACTTAGGAATTTCTGGCATTCGGAATTTCTTTGGAATGGGTTTTGGAGCCACACTTGGTGGAAAGGCTTCTGTACGAATTTCTTTGGATCAATACCCTTTAGAATCGGCGGTGCCCCCGTTATTTGGTCAACCCGGGAGTTGTATGTCTCCACTTTCTTGTCATTTTCTTCGATTTTCTTTTCTCCGGATTCAATCCGTTTAGTGAGCTCCTCGAGCATTTTTATAATGGCGGGGTCAGTCCCCGATTCGTTGGCGTTCGACCTTTCCGGCACAGGCTCGTCCTGTGGATGACTTCTGGATCGATCCTACTAGGTGTTTGGTGTTGATTTTGTAGTTGTTCTATAGCGGCTTGTTGAGCTTGTAACATTTCGAATATCAATTGGAGGCTAACACTACCATCTTCTCCGCCCTGCGTACCTCGACCACCTGATCGAACGTCCCTGCGTATGCTACCTTGGGGATCAATGCCCATATTTGTATTTAGGGCGACATGTGAACTGACATCAAAGGAATTTGCAATTGGCGGTCCCTCGAGGACAGCCTGAGGTGCCTTGATCCCTGGGGCGGCTATATTGTCATTTTTCCCGTGAAATCCGAAGCCGTTGTCACCATGTGTAGGCGCTGCTTGTGAGTTTGACATGTTTATCCTGAAAATAAAGATTCTTACGAGAACAAGTATAAAGCAGTGTGTATTATCGTAATCAGTATTAAGCAATCACTATTATCCTTGGCTCCAAGGTGGGCGCAAAACTGTTTACCCTTAAAATTGGATAACAATTAAACTTACAATGTGGTTTTAAGGATATGTGATTTCACTTAATACCAATTGACAAATATGAAGATTAATAACATAAATGAACTATAAAGCAAAGCAAACCAGTGTTGGAATGGAACTCAGCCCTCGAGTTTGGATATCCTCGAACTGGTTGATGTACGAACAATTAAAGTATAACAAGCTGATGAACGATAATATAAACGAGAAAGAGAATTATATTACTTTGATATTTGTGAACAATGTGTCTTACAAATGATTAGAACCCCCACTTTAAATAGTAGAGGAATTCCACTTATAGTATAATTCTAATTACATAAGAAAATTCCATGATTAGCTAATTAACCGTTTCTGATTTGATCCGTTCCGAGATTTACGCCATGATCCTCGACCAGTCACGTATATCTCGCATTTCTGTTATTGTGCTATCTTCGATCTTGCTCGATGTCTGTCTCATTTGGATTCGATCGCTACTAGCCTCGATCTCTACATATACCTCGATTCTGAACTCGGTACCTTATCCTCGTGATTTAGTCTGTTCCGTTACGAGGCCATCCTTCGATGCAACCTCCTGGTGTTGGTCAAATAGTAAAATCGGGTGGGCCTGATTTTAACCGTATACAATGTATTTTATAATGAGTGAGTACTGGCTATTTTAAAAAATTGAAATATCAATATTCCTTTAGAGGATGTGATAGTTATTATCCAAGTGAAAGATAAACCAATATAAGCAAACTAAGTGGTCATGTCCAAACGGGCTCTAAATAGCTTTAAAAGGGAATTAAGTAAGTACGGATTTGCTAGAAAGAATTAAAAAAACAAAAAGGATGAGAAAGAGGAGAACTAGCAATTGTAAAGGTTCATATAAAAAACAAAGGAGAGCATGTGATAGTTATGTTAATTATTTTGGAACTCGATAGATAATTCATATAAAAATAGTTGAATCGCTCCTAAATAGTAATAAAAAATTAAAGCGAAAAGCTTCCAAAGGGAAAATGGATGGATAACATTAAACACTAAGTTATGGGAGGATTTGATTATTTTTTCCTTTTTTTCGGATAGCGTTTACTATAACAAATGAAAAAGACAAATACTTCCGATCATGTCCATCCCCTGTATTGGCTTGTATTTGCATAAGATTTTCTCTCACAAGAATAAGTAAATGTCATATTTTTTAAAGCGATATCAATGTCCAAAACAAGAATTCTGTCATACCTATCTAACTGAATGTGCAAGTTAAACAATGTAACTAATTATTTTATATATATTCAGTTGTCAAGTCGGTCAAATAGGCTCATATATAATTTACTATTTTGAACTTGACATGGGATTGAACTGATTGACATGAGATAAGAAATTTGTACTGAACAATTAGGGATACACGTGCAACGCACGTGTTCAAAAACTAGTTATACTAAAAGTACGAAGCTCCAAATGTCAAAGTCGAATTACCAAAATATCCATAAAAATTGAAGGACTATTTTACCCATTAATTATATATACACTACTTCATTAATATTCTTGTACTCAAAAGTAAACTTACCTTCCAATAAATAATAAATTTGTACTACTTAATGCATCCTATTCAACTCCAAAGTATTGCTTTCATCTTCCGATACTTCATCGCAAATGTACATACTATCTTAACCTTTAGAATGTCCATTCAATGCTTGCTCTTTGACCTTCCATTAATTATTAAAGATTCATGTATTCCAACCTTCTCTCCCTCTTTCATTCACTTTATAAAATTGGACAATGAAATCAATTAAGCAATTATTCTCACAGACCGTTTGTCAATTGGAAAAATCCTTTTTCTCATTGAAAATTTGCTTTTCATTTGGCATATCCGTTAACTATTTACAGCACATAACACCAATCTATAAGTGTCAAATGAGGTACCTGTTCAATTTATGAGTCTTGCGAAAATTTTACAATTGTTCTTGTTTTTATATAATATTTTCATAGTTTTTATCATGAAAATGAATATCTTTTGTCATGAAAAGTTTGGCTACTACACTATCCTTATTGATTTTCAACGGGAAATAGTGTTAACTTTGTTATTTTCCTTTTAATTTGCTGTAACAAGGAATTTTTGATTCAAGTGTTAGGCTAATTATCACGCCCATTAGTAGACTTCACTTCTTTACATCCTCTTCTATTTACTTTTACCAGTAAGAAGTCATGGGTTATGTGGAAGTCTACTACATAAATCAAAGAACTTTTATGCCGCTTTGGGCTTCAAAATCTGAAAGGTCCTATATTATAGTTAATAATAAAATAAGGATGAATGGCGAAGCCTTAGCCTTGAAGGTGGCGTCGATGATAAAGATCGAATACATGGCTTGTACGATTCGGGCATGTTTAAAGGAATTAGGTTATGAAATATCTTCCACATCATTATTATTTTATTAAAACAAAAATTGATAACTTTATTATGTATCTGTTGTGGAGATATTTAATTTAGGTTCTCATCTCTTATAATATTTTGGATTATTAAGTTGTGAATCCATTTATTATTTATTTTATGTATGTGGTCAATGTTTATATAGTTTGTTAGTCACCAAAGTGATCAAACTAGATTGTTTAAAGTATTCACATACATAAAATCTTAAGATATTTATTTTATGTGTGCATTATGTTTATATAGTTTGTTAGTTACCAAAGTGGCCAAACTATGGGACAAAAATCTATATGAGGTATCTGTATTGAAGGTGGATGCTCAATTTTTATATTGTCATGTCAAGGAGAGACAAGGGCCATTAGATTGTATAATTACAGTAATATATGGCTTTAATACAATTGAACATAGAGAAGCTATGTGGCAAGGATTGAAACAGGTTGCACTTAGAGTTCATGTTCCCTGGCTGATTATAGGGGACTTCAATGTTATGCTCCCCCCTCAAGATAGGATATTTGGGAACCCAGTTACCTATGCAGAGATCAAAGCCTATTCCGAGTGTATTACTGATCTTCTACTGTCTGAATTACAATTATGGAAAGGGGAGTATTATACACGATCAAATAAGCAGAGTGGTGCAGATAGGGTCTGTAGCATAATAGATAGAGCATTTGGTAATAATGAATGGATGTTGCAATGGGGGCATGTAGTAACTCCGTATGAACTTCCTTTCATCTCTGATCATTCTCTTATGATCTTTTCCCTCAAGACTAAGGCTAGAAACATCAATGTCCCATTCAGATTCTTCAATGTATGGACTGGTCATCAGGATTTCCTGCCTATGGTGCAACAAAGTTGGGAGCAGAAACTAGATATGTGGCCTATGAAGGATATATGGTTAAAGCTTAAGTTGCTTAAACCTTTGTTGAAACAGCTGAACAATGCAGAATTCAAGAGTATTTCTCAGAAAATTATCCTAGCTCGAGAGGAACTGCAGCTAACTCAGGAGATGATAAATGCTCAATGTACTGACCAACTCTTGGCAAAAAGGGAAACAAATCTTGCTTGATTTGGAGAAATGATCACTTGTGGAAGAAAGTGCTCTTAGGCAGAAAGCTAGTGCAAAATGGATAAAACTTGGGATGCCAATACCAAGTATTTTTCAGCTTTGGTTAAGTAAAGAACACAAAAGCAGCATATATTACATCTTACATCCCTTATTGGTGCACAATTAACTGATCCTCTAGCTATAAAGGAGGAAATTATTTCTTTCTATAAATTCCTTATGGGTACAACTTCCCCTTCAATCCCAGTAGTTAACAGACTCACAATGATGAAAGGTCCAACCCTCTCTCAACAACAAAGAAGGGAGTTATGTGATGATATTACTGACCAAGGTGTTGTCATGAATTATAAACGACCAAACTAAGACCTTGGAGAGGAAAATTGAATGAAAGAAGAAAAGAGTTTCTTAGGTCATTCAATGGTCGATTATATTTGACATGAACACATAGTTGGTCACCTATTAGGATTTGACAGTTGAACCATATCCCAGGATGACCCAGAGCTATAAGGACATAAGGAATTATTACATTATTCTTCTACTGGTTTTTGAGAGTAAATTGTATACTTCATTCTATCCGGTCGTTAAGGAGTGCTGCTAGACGCCACCCTAGATTAGTATATTGATGTGATCAATTTACTACCGGCTTAGTATTGAACCTATGACGTCACACATTAACGAGTGTTATGATCTTTGCTAAAGGATTAATTACTTTATTATTTAATAATTAAATTATAGAATTCAATTAGTCAAATAAATTTAGTTATTAGTCCAAATAAAATATTATTATATTTTTCGCTAGCACAGAGGTTATAATTAATATTATGAACAAATTGAAGTTTTCTATTTGGAATAGAAAATTAAATTATCTCTTGGTTGAAATATGGATTGATGAGAAAATCGCCGGTTACTTCAATGAAGTTTATTTTGAATAAACTTTTACCGTAAGTAAATCATTACATCAACCAAATAGGAAAGGGGTTTATACACGATGATATATAAAAGGTGATGGAAAAAAACTTGCCCCATCACTTCTTGAGAAGAAAAATCACTTTGTGAAAGTGAGAGTGCAATACAAAGCCAAGAGAGAAAATACAATTACAAGAAAAATGTTTCTTGTTCTTCTACCTTTGGGTTGAGATTGTTCAGAAAATTTTCAACATAATTTTTTCGTTTAGTTTGTTCGCGTGTTTCATTGATCAAAGAGTTGATAATAAGAATCAGTCTCGGTGTGGATATGCATAGAGTCTTCACACTATTGAAGAAATCTTTATAACGAGACTCTCTTCACCAGGTACGTCTAAGATCCGATCTTTCACATGTAAATAAATTTTAAACACGAAAAGATCTTCCTAGGATTGTTATTGTCTTCCGCTGCGTGTTATGAATATCTATATGTAATCCTTCGGTTTTGTATGTACAGTGTGGCTAGCACCCTCTTGTCTTTTTACTAACATTAAATTCTTTCCAATTTTGTTAGAAATTCAAAAACAAAAATGAGAGTTCAGTGTAGTACTATCAATGTAGAATATCATGTATAGCAATTAATATGATGAATTTTGGGGCACCTTTTTACATGTGGTTTAAATTTTGTAACTAAGTGTTGCGACCAAACACACTCACGCAAGTATACGTGGTCGTCAAGTAATTGAGTAGTGAATAAAGTATCGTTCCCGCGAAGACTTATGATTAACTTTTGACTAATTCAAACTCAAATAGCTTATTGATTCAAGCGATTTCTTATAAAATAGATAATTTTCTAATTTACTACCTAAAAACTATCAAGTAATGAAATATTAGAAATCAACACAACACCTAAATAGTTTTGAATAACAATCAATAGGAGATAATATTTCAGGGTCACGGGTTATCTAACAATCATGTTGCATTCTTAGCTTAAAATAACTAATTGATTTATCTGGATTGTTGATTGATAGGGTTGATATTACTCATAAGAATCTGTCGAGTCCTTACTCGCCTATTTAAGCTAACTTAATACCTATATGTCTATGGAATTAAGATTAACAAGAACGCATTTGCAATTCCTGTATTGCAACCGAGCAAGGCAATTAGGTATATGTCTATCCTAATTGCGAATCCGTTCCCCGATGCCCGAGTTTAAGAACTTGCTCTATTTAATTCTATATGCAATCTAGAGTTCCCACTTTCGAGTTCAAATCTAGATTCGTAGATAGTATTTCACTGTTAGCTACTCAGCAAAATAATTAAAAATAGAATTAAATAAACAACCCAATATGATAAAATCAACTTCGTCAAATTAAACTTCAAACATCAACATTCATGTATACCCATGACCCTAGAACAATAGGTTTCTTAGCTACTCATGTTCATACAATCATCAAAAATAATATTTTCAAACATAAAATCAATGATTACTAGGAAAGGGATGGAAGAATTGATCAAATCCTTGCTTTCGAGTGTTTGGCGCCTCCCTCCTTTCTCTAAATCACGTCCTCTTCTCAAAAATAGGTTTAGGTTGGCTTTTATATGAGTTGGGGGCGTCTAAGGGTCGAAATAACCGAGTCCTAGTCGAAAAAGGACACTTCCCCGTCTTGAGCGTCCAGGGCAGCGTGGGGCGCTAGCCCTGGCGCTCAAACATTTTGGCTTCTGTAAATTGCGCCACAACCAGCACCCCACGCTGGCTGTGGCCCTCAAATCTCCTTTTTTGCGATTTTGTCCCGATTTTGCTCCAATTCGCGCCCTTTCGTCCCAAATTGCATCCGAATGATTCCTACACATAGAAATACCAAAATTTAGCAAAAATAATCATATTAAACTCTCAAATCGTCGAGACATGAGCAAAATGTGAGGCAGTATATATCAAAATATGCATACATTAAGCCGATTATCAACACCCCACACTTAGACTCTTGTTCGTCCTCGAGCAATGGAACTATATTAGCACCCCCAAAACATAGTTAGCACTATGAAAGAGGACCTCACAATTAATTCAATCAAACAACCTACCTTTTGACTATGATCGATATCAGCAATTAAGCATGAACACACAAATTTTACATTCTTCCCGTTTTTAAATAGCCCAAGTATACTCAATGTTTTTCAACTAACTCAATCAACTCAAGCAACCTCTCCACAACCACCTTACCTCAAGAGACGACTCGTTACCACTAAGCATCCTCAACACATGCACTCACCCAACACAAGAAAGTGTACAATTTCACCAATCCGTCATGAGATCAAGTGCCCTCACCACAAGCAAAAGAGTGAATATCAAAGTAGTCCACAAATTTAAATATGTCATTGAACATAAATTAAGGACATCACACAATTGAACAACATTCACTCACTCTCACAAAGAATTCATGTGCATCCCGTGGTCGTACCATAAGCTTGCCCGTAGTGTACATCTCTACTAATCTAAGCTAGCTAAATCTAGGATCAATTAGGACTTTAAGGTTGTAATGTAGGCTAAGGGACGAGTAGGATACATTTAGGAATAGTGACTAACCCTCCTAAGCACTTTAATACACTACACTCACAATTCAAGCGCAATATCTTCTCAACCCATTCACTTGTCATACACCATAACTAACACGACACTCTTTTCCATCAAGCACCTCTATGGTTTCACTAGCACGAGTGAGAAGGATAAGGAGGTGTGTCTTTCTACATTAGTTGAACTTTTATTTGCTCTTTCTTGCAAAATTTTTCCTCTTTTTTTTTTATTTTTTATTTTTTATTTTTACACACTCTATTCATTGAAGTTCATAAGCTAGTGACCTTTATTCACAATTTTAGTGCACCTTAAGGGCCCTTCCATGGTTCCACTCGAAATCCACTTCCTAATCTCTCACCTTACTTCTTTTAGGGACTAAGTGCCTTAGGAGGTAAAGGTTCAACAATCTCAAATTAAGAACAACTAGGAGTACGGCTTGTAATGTGGTTGCCAAGGAAACGGTCTATAGGCCCAAAGGGGCTAGCAATGGGAAAATTTTATTTGTCAGTGACAAGCACCTTTTTGGTCAAGCAAGAAACGCCTATGTCATCTCCTAGACTAGCACAACTTAATGATTTCGCGTTGATTAATACACGGGGTAAGTTCTAGACTACACAGGGTAGCACAGAATATCAACAATCCTTACACACACATGGCACTTGACTCACTCAAGACGGTTCTGTGTGACTCTCAAGTCAAGCAAGCATATCAAGTTGAGAATTTTTAAGCAACAATGCACTAGTGGCATACAAGTCAATCAACTGAGAAAAAGGCATGAAAGAGTAGGCTACTTAATCTACTTGGGCATTACAATTCAAATCATATATGCAGGACGACAGAGCGCATGCTCTAACTTAACTTGCCAACACCAAATATGTCAACAGGTACCTCAGAGCAATCTCAATTTTCTCCCTTATCCTACTCCTAAAAAAATAAAACAAAACACCCGGTTCGAGCTACACCCTTGGAAAAGAACCGGCGTCCAAAGAAAAACCAAGGGATACTACCTAACTATCAAAAATAAAACAAAAGAAAATATTTTTGGTATTTTTAATCGGACTTTAATCCCTCAAAAAAATTGTCCAACAGATCCATCGTTGGAAAAAGTCCAAGTTTTTGTTAATTTTTTTTTGTACTCTAGCTAATTAGACTATGTTAGTCTTAAACTAAGCTAAAAGGTGATAAAAGAAAAAAAAATAATAACACTAAAAATTTTATACAATTCAAGGAGTATTCCCTCCACCCCACACTTAAATAATGCATAGTCCCTGATGCTTAATAAATTCGAAAAAAAGTAAGGTGGACAGAAAGAACTCCCTGTTAGTCGGAGTCTGCCTCATCAGGATGCCAACCAGCTGCGACAATGGTCTCATCATCATCTCCTAAGGGTACCAAAGCCATTGGTCCCATAACTTCATCATCATCCACATCCTCATTATCAGATTCCTTGTCAGTATTTTCATCCTTAGATGGATGAACGAGACTGCCTGGTGCTATGCCCAACATCTCCTTGGAAGAACTGGAGAGATCACTTTGCAATTGCGTGCTCTCCTCATTTTCTTCTATTATCAGGTGTTAATTCTAGTGGTGTCACCCCACTTGCAATAAAATGCACATAATCTGCATACCATGGGGCTTCACCTGAGGTGACTGCTAATAACTGCTCATCAGGAAATGTTTCTTTGATTGACCCTCCTTCAGCTACATGGTTCCGACTTTCTAATCTGGACAAGTGATCAGCCACTTGATTTTCTGTCCCTTTTCGATCTCGGATCTATAATTCAAATTCTTGCAAGAGGAGGACCCAATGAATCAGCCTCGGCTTGGCATCTTTCTTGTCAAATAAGTATCTGATAGCTGAATGATCTGTGTAGACGATAACTTTGGTTCCCACTAGATAAGATCTGAACTTGTCAAACGCCCACACCACTGCAAGCAACTCTTTTTCAGTAACTGTATAATTCATCTGAGCTGGATTAATAGTTTTGCTCGCATAATAAATTGAGTGAAATATTTTATCCCTTCTTTGCCCCAAAATAGCTCCAATTGCTATGTCACTTGCATCGCACATCAACTCATATGGCAGTCCCCAATCTGGGGCGATGATAATTGGTGCAGTCACCAACCTTCCCTTCAGCTCCTCAAATGCTTTCAGACATGCATCATCAAACTTGAAGGTGACATCTTTCTCTAGAAGCCTGCATAACGGAGAAGAAATTTTCGAAAAATCTTTAATGAATCGACGATAAAAACCTGGATGGCCCAAGAAACTGCGAATGCCTTTGACGGATGTCGGTGGGGGCAATTTTTCAATCGCCTCCACCTTTGCTTTATCCACCTGTAGACCATCTTTTGACACCTTGTGCCCCAAGACTATACCTTCACGTACCATGAAATGGCACTTTTTTCAGTTGAGTACCAAGTTTGTCTCTTCACACCTAGCAAGCACTTTATCAAGGTTCATTAAACAATTATCAAAAGAACACCCAAACACAGAAAAATCATCCATGAACACTTCCAAAAATCTTTCAACCATGTCAGTAAAAATAGCCATCATACACCTTTGAAAAGTCGCATGTGCATTACAGAGACCAAAGGGCATTCTCTTGGACGCATACATGCCATAGGGACATGTAAATGTGGTTTTCTCTTGGTCCTCTAGGGCTATAGCAATCTGATTATACCCCTAATAACCATCTAGGAAACAGTAGTATTCCTGGCCAGCTAACCTATCAAGCATTTGGTCAATGAAAGGGAGGTGAAAGTGGTCCATTCGGGTGGCATTGTTTAATTTTTTATAATCTATGCAAATCCTCCACCCAGTGACAGTTCTTGTAGGAATTAAGTAATTATTTTCATTAACCACTACAGTCATCCCTCCTTTCCTAGGCACACATTGAACGGGGCTTACCCATTTGCTATCAGAGATTGGGAATACAATACCTGCATCAAGCCGCTTAATCACTTCTTTTCTTACCACCTCTTTCATGATTGGATTTAGGCGGCGTTGTTGATCTACACTTTGCTTGTGTCCGTCCTCCATGAGGATTTTATGCATGCAGAAAGCTGGACTAATGCCTTTGATGTCAGACATCGTCCACCCAATTGCTCGCTTGTGCTCACGTAGCACTCTCAACAACTTTTCTTCCTGCAATTTAGACAAGTCAGAAGAAACAATAACACGTAAAGTGTCAGAACTACCCAAATAAGCATATTGAAGATGAGGGGGTAGGGGTTTAAGCTCCAATTTTAGAGCTTTTTCAATTGACAGCTTTGGAGGAGATCCACTTAGCCTATTCAGGGGCTCAAACGGGTGTATTCCTTGCATGTAAGCACAAGATGCATCTAGGATATGCATCATCTCCTCAACCTTATCATCAATCTCCAAGCTATCGAACAACATGAGTGCTTTTTCTAGAGAATCGTTTATATATACACTCGTGTCAAGAAGTTTCTCATCCACCTCCATAACAGATATCATAGAGAGCTTCTCATAGTGGCGGGGAAGTTGGATCACTTTGTAGACATTAAAAACTGCTTCCTTGTTGTCCACCCTCATAATCATTTTACCCTCTCTCACTTTAGTTATTGCATCACCAATAGCCAAGAGAGGTCATCCCAATATGATTGGAACTTGTTCATCAGCCTCAAAATCTAGAATAATGAAGTCAGCTAGGAAGATAAATTTCCCAATTTGCAGCAATACATCTTCAATCATTCCTTCAGGGTAGGCTATGGACCTATTAGCTAATTGCAACATCATAGTGGTTAGTCTTGGAGCTCCCAGAATTGCTTAAATAAGGACAAGGGCATTAGATTTATGCTTGCCCCCAAATCACAAAGAGAATGACCCACGTCAATATTACCAATTCGCACAGGGATGGTGAAGCTGCCACGATCCTTAAGCTTTTGAGGAAGCTTGTTTTTTACCCTTGAAGTGCACTCCTCAGTAAGTGCAACTGTCTCGAACTCAGTCAATTTCCTCTTGTGAGCCACTATATCTTTTATGTACTTAGCATATTTTGGAATTTCACGAAGTACATCCACCAATGGAATATTCAATTGAACCTGGCTCAACATAGCGACAAATTTGTTGAACATGCGATCATCATTCTTTTTCTACAATCTCTGGGGGAAAGGTGGTGGTGGCCTTGCAGCCTCCACTGGCTCTGAACCTGCATCATTTTTCTTTGACTCGTGTATTGCCTTAGGATCAGCTCCCTCTCAGGTATAGGTTTGTCCTTTCTCTTCTTTGGCACTTCTTCTAGTTCCCTCCCATTTTTGAGTATAACTGCATTAACTTGAGGGTTCTTCTCTGTATCACTGGGAAGAGCGCCTGCAGGTCTAGTGTTTTGATTTGTTGCTAACTGTCCCATTTACCTCTCAAGATTTCTAAAATCGGTCTTGAGCTGTTGATTATCAAGCAACAACTTCTTCAGCAAGTCATTCATACTCTCTTCTGTTTGTAGAGGTGGTTTCTGAGGTTGATTGAAATTTCCTTGGGGCCTATACTGGTTCTGATTCTGTTGATTTCCTCCCCATGAGAAGTTAGGATGATTCCTCCAATTTGGATTGTAAGTATTCCCATATTGTGTATGATGATTCATTGGACCTCTGCTATGTTGCCCCACATAGTATATAGATTCAGGATTCGTGGGGCACATGTCACTCATATGACTGTCACCACATAGTTCGCAGCAAATAGACATCTGTTGTACATGTTGCATCTGTTGTGTTTGTTGCATTGTCATTCTATTCATCTGATTTGCCAATTTTGCTATATCGGCTTTCATGGCTGAGAAGTCATCAAGCTCAATCAACACGGCTGCCTTCTGTTTAATTGCCCTTCGTGAGTCCCCATCTCCATGCCAATTATGGTCATTAGCAGTGAAGTTATTTAGCAAGAGTTGTATTTCACTATACGACCTCGCCATGAAACTACCCCCACAAGTTGAATCAAGATTCATCTTTGATGCCTCATCTAGCCCATCAACAAAAGTGTGACCCAATACATCATCAGTCTGACAATGATGCGGACAGTCTCTGAGTAGTTTCTTGTATCTTTCCCAAGCTTGACGAAGTGTCTTGCCATCTCGTTGTTGGAACCCAAGAATTTAGCTCCTCAGCGACTTTGTCTTCTTAGTGGGGAAAAACTTGATTAAGAATTTCCATGCTAGATCATCCCAAGTGTGGATTGAGTTCGCGGGCTCCTTTTGCAACCATTCCTTAGCTTCTCCCAACAGTGAAAAGGGAAATAGTGTCAGCCTGACATAGTCATTGGAAACGTTCGGATAATTGTAAGTGTCCGTAATTTCCAAGAAGTTCTGAATGTGCCTCTGCGGGTCTTCATGAGATAGACCCACATATTGCCCTGTGGACTGAATCAGTTGTACCATGTACTGTTTGAGTTCGAAATGCCCCGTGATATCAGGCTTCACAATAGCC
The DNA here is from genome assembly GCF_000390325.3 of Nicotiana tomentosiformis. Taxonomy (NCBI): domain Eukaryota; kingdom Viridiplantae; phylum Streptophyta; class Magnoliopsida; order Solanales; family Solanaceae; genus Nicotiana; species Nicotiana tomentosiformis. The sequence goes on from NC_090818.1 coordinate 32,378,140, forward strand.
TGAGTCATATTCGCAAGATTGGGCCTTGCGACTTCTATCACCGCACGCTCTTCATTACCTACCATCTCTATTGGCTGTGGTTGAACTACAATGTCCAACTCTCCCTCTATTCTAGTTCTTGTTTCGACTTCCCTCCTCACTCTATGAAATATTCGTTCAATTTCAGTATCAAAAGGAAGGAGGTTGTTTGCACTTCTACTCCTCCGCATTAAAGAGAAGATCCTACGTTAACACAAACAAGGCAAACTGAAAATTATACACTTGAACAAATAACTAATAAAAGCTTAACTCAGTCAAGTAGCTAATTTCTAAGTCCCCGGCAAAGGCGCCAAAAACTTGTTGCGACCAAACACACTCACGCAAGTATACGTGGTCGTCAAGTAATAGAGCAGTGAATAAAGTATCGTTCCTACGAAGACTTATGATTAACTTTTGACTAATTCAAACTCAAATAGCTTATTGATTCAAGTGATTTCTTACAAAATAGATAATTTTCTAATTTACTACCTAAAAACTATCAAGTGATGAAATACTAGAAATCAACACAACACCTAAATAGTTTTGAATAACAATCAATAGGAAATAATATTCCAGGGTCATGGGTTATCTAACAATCATGTTGCATTCTTAGCTTAAAATAACTAATTGATTTATCTGGATTGTTGATTAACAGGGTTGATATTACTCATAAGAATCTGTCGAGTCCTTACTCACCTATTTAAGCTAACTTAATACCTATATGTCTATGGAATTAAGATTAACAAGAACGCATTTACAATTCCTGAATTGCAACCGAGCAAGGCAATTAGGTGTATGTCTATCCTAATTGCGAATCCGTTCCCTGATGCCCGGATTTAAGAACTTGCTCTATTTAATTCTATATGCAATCTAGAGTTCCCACTTTCGAGTTTAAATCTAGATTCCTAGATAGTATTTCACTGTTAGCTACTCAGCAAAATATTTAAAAACAGAATTAAATAAATAACCCAATATGATAAAATCAACTTCGTCAAATTAAACTTCAAACATCAATATTCATGTATACCCATGACCCTAGAACAATAGGTTTCTTAGCCACTCATGTTTATACAATCATCAAAAATAATGTTTTCAAACATAAAATCAATGAATACTAGGAAAAAGATGGAAGAATTGATCAAATCCTTGCTTTCGAGTGTTTGGCGCCTTCGTCCTTTCTCTAAATCACGTCCTCTTCTCAAAAATAGGTTTAGGTTGGCTTTTATATGAGTTGGGGGGGGGTCTAAGGGTCGAAATAACCGAGTCTTAGTCGAAAAATGACACTTTCCCGTCTTGAGCGTGTAGGGCAGCGTGGGGCGCTGGCCCTGGCGCTCAAACATTTTGGCTTCTGTAAATTGCGCCATAGTCAGCGCCCCACGCTGGATGTGGCCCTCAAATCTCCCTTTTTGCGATTTTGTCCCGATTTTGCTCCAATTCACGCCCTTTCGTCCCAAATTGCATCCGAATGATTCCTACACATTGAAAATACCAAAATTTAGCAAAAATAATCATATTAAACATCTCAAATCGTCGAGACATGAGCAAAATGTGAGGCGGTATATATCAAAATATGCATACATTAAGCCGATTATCACTAAGCATCGGTGATATATGTGGAAATGTAACGAATGGTTTTATCTGCATTTGATCTGAAGTTACACTAAACAAAATCGGCTTCACTATCGTGAGAGGTTCATTCAATGAGTTAAGAATATCCAACACCATCACAACAAATGAAGCTAGTTCTATCCAGCTCTAGTTCTTGTGGTGACACCTACAAACGAAATAGACTCAAGCGAGAGAAAAGTGCCCATTTGATCACCTTTTACTAGTAATGATCTGTTAATGAACAACTCCAAAAGACCATTCATCTCGAGAACTAGCAGGACTTTCAAAAATTAAAATATTTCACTATATTAGTAACAGAAACAGTGGATCTTTATACAAGTCATGGAAATAGCTACACATAACCTGTCGCAATTGCAATGTCTAAAGTGACAAGGGGTGTAAGGATGACGAAATTTCCAATTGTAGCAAAGGATACTGAGTCATTCCTCTGAGAAACTTCATTCAAGTAGGCTTGTCTTTTGATGTTTCTCTTATGTGAAACAATTAAGAACTTGGTGCTAACCTTCTTCAGATTCTTCAAGGAAATGCTGAAGTAATCATCTCAATCTCCAACCAACTTAGCAAGCTGATCAAGAATTGTAGGGATTACCAGATCTACTATCACTTTCATAACCTGACCAAGGATCTAGTCAGTGATGGTAAGGAATAACTAAAGGGTTATTCCTCTCTCAATAACAAAAGCGGAAATGAAGCACTAGTCAGTTGCAATTCTTTTCACGTTAATATAATAAAAAATATATTTTAATATATTGAATTTTGAGAAGCGAAAAACGAAATAATTTGGGACAGATGGAGTATATCATACATTAATTTTCTTCATACATGAGTGATGTTTGGCCATAATTTATTATTTACCTTACATTTTGGTGTTTTACAATTAAATTGTGCGACACTTGAGCTTAATTGAGTTGTTTTTATGTGTAGGACCATTGGAATATGAAGAGGAATGAAAGTTGCACAAAAGGATCTTAAAAATAGTAGAAAAGAACACAAAAGAAAAAATCAGGCAAGGAGGAGCTCGCCCCAGACCTCGCCTCACCTGGCCAGAGGTGAAATGGTGCTCGCGCCCAGCCATGCCTTATGCTCTCATTAATTGAAGAGATTAATGTGTTTGGTCAAAAATCGCAAGGAACAAAGTACGTAAAAATTTAGCAATACTCCTCCTTTTCTCTAAATGCACACATTTGATGAGACTTCATCATATGATTGTATAAGAAGGAACTAGATAGATTGGAGTGGGGGAGAAAACTTAACAAATGATAAAAAATGATAATGATAAATAAACAAAGAAATTTCTGGGTCGGGAATCCAAATTTGAGCATTAATATTGGACAACTTTTCTTACCAGACAACCAAAAGGACCTAAATATAAATGTTAACATGTAACGGCATGACTTGTCCTTTAAAGAATTAACGCCCCGTTCAGTGACTTAAGGTCTCGAGCAGCTTCGTAATATGTATTATGACCTGCGGGTGTGGTCGAATTTAATTTTCGGTAGATTCAGAAATAAATTAAAAAAACAATTCTTATTAAGAAGTTGTGGCTATAGGAGAGATAAGGGTGGCTATAGGAGCGATAAGGGTGGCTATTGATATTGTTAGGGCGGAGGGATAAGGGTGGCTATAGGAGAGACAAGGGTTGCTATTGTTAGGGACGATATGTGATGATGTGGAGTTGTGGTGTTGGTGATTTTCATGTGATGTTGTGATTTTCTTGTGTTTATTTTATACCTTTTTCAATTTGTCTTGTTGTTGGTAAATTGATAACAATCTGATTTATGTTGAAATTGAGAAGTTATGGCTATTGCTAGGCGAATTATAAAATAAAATGTGGGCACGAGATGTTGTGAGTAAATAATGAGGATATTGGCACGTGAATTGTCCGTGCAGTTATGATATGAAATGTGGGCAAGAGCTGCTGTGATTAAATGATAATGATATTTGGCACGTGCATTGTCCATGCAGTTGTGATATGAAACGAGGGCACGAGGTGTCGGGGAAATATGATGATTTAATTATGGGCACGAGGTGCCGTGAAAATATGAAAAATGGGCTCAGACCCGTGTTTACGAAAAATATGAAAATTGGTTGAAACTCGTATATTTATGATTATGAAACGAGGTGCCACATGGTGACTTTTTAATTGAAAGAATTATATTTGAAAGGTAATTATTTGAGCAAATTATATTTTAAAGAGAGTTATTCGAAAGAATTATATGTGAAAGACATTTATTTGAAGAACTTGATTTAATTGGGTGTAATTGTATTTATTAATTGTTGAGCGATATTAATGGAAGTTTTGATAGGTTGATTTAATTCTTTAAACCGATGTAGAGTCACATGTACTTTGTCCAAGTACCTCGGCATTCGATCTTCTCGAACCTTGAATTTTATTGTTAGTTAACTTGGATGTTTTGATAGCTTGTCTAATTTTATTACCCGTGGGCGGCTTCAAAATGATGCCTAGCCCAGACCCCTTCATGTTTGAAGCGCCGTCTGTGAAGAGGGTCCACACCCCCGATGATGTACCCGACTTTAATAATAGTTCCTTTTCGACATCGTGTACGAAGGTTGGCGTAAAGTCGGCCATGAAGTCCGCTATAATTTGAGACTTGATGGTCGTTCGGGGCCGATACTTGATATAGTACCCACTGATCTCGACTGCCCATTTGGACAATCGGCCCGAAAGTTCGGGCTTATGCAAAATATTGCGAAGGGGATAAGTAGACATCACACAGATTGGATGAGGCTGAAAATATGGTTTTAATTTCCTAGAGGCGCTTATTAGGGCAAGCGCTAATTTTTCTAAGTGTGGGTACCGAGTCTCGGCCTCACCTAAAGTTCGACTAACATAGTAAACAGAAAATTGCGTACCATGCTCTTCTCGGACTAGGACCCCACTTACCCCGATTTCCGATACTGCTAATTACAAGTAGAGTTGCTCGTTCGCTTTCGGAGTATGAAGCAGTGGCGGGCTCGAGAGGTAGCGCTTTAATTCTTTCAATGTTTGTTGACATTCTGGGGTCCATGCAAAATTGTTCTTCTTTTTGAGCAGTGAGAAGAACCTGTTAATCTTTGTACGGCCTTAACATTGTCCACGACTGTGATGTCTTTGATTGCCTTGATCTTATCGGGGCTGATTTCGATCCCCCGATTTGATACCATAAAGCCGAGGAACTTGCTCGAGCCGACCCCGAATTCACATTTCTCCGAGTTGAGTTTCATATAGTATTTCCTTAGTATATCGAAGGTTTCCTGCAAATATGTCAAATGGTCATCTGCTCGCAGGGACTTAACTAGCATATCGTCAATATAAACCTCCATTTATTTACCTATTTGCTCTTCGAATATTCGATTTACTAAGCGTTAATAAGTGGCACCAGCATTTTTTAGTCCAAACGGCATTACATTATAACAAAAGGTGTCGTACTTAGTCTTTTGGGACAGATGAACGAAGTCTTTTCTTGATCCTTCGGGTTCATTTGTATTTGATTGCACCTGGAGTAGGCATCGTGAAAACTAAGGATCTCGTGGCCGGTCGTGGTATCGATCATGCGGTAAATATTCGGTAGAGGAAAAGAGTCTTTAGGACATGCTTTGTTTAAATCTTTATAGTCTATGCACATTCTAAGTTTATTTCCCTTTTTAGGGACTACGATTACGTTTTCTAACCATTTGGGATATTTTACTTCCCGAATGGATCCTATTTTGAGAAGTTTGTTTACCTCGTCCTTGATTAATGCATGTTTTATGTCAGACTGGGGCCTTCTCTTTTGATTTACCGGGCGGAACTTCGGGTCCAAGCTCAGTCGATGTGTAGTGATCTCCGGTGGGATCCCTGTCATATCTAGGTGGGACCAAATTCATATTATTGATAAGAAATTTAATGAATTTTTCCCTGAGCTCGGCGGTTAACCCCGTACCCAGGTATACCTTTCGATCGGGTAGATGCTCGATCAGTATGACTTGCTCCAGCTCTTCGACTATCCATTTGGTGGCGACGGAATCCTCGAGGATTATGAAGGATCTAGGGGTCCAGTAGTCATCGTCCTCATCCGTTCCCTGCTTCTATGACTGAGTCGAGATGGTGGTTGCTATTTAGCTTCTTGTTTTCCTTTGGACTCTAATCCCTTTGTTGATGAAAGTGCCGATACTGGTATTACCTCGTCGACCGCGAACATCTCTTTGGTAGCATGTTGTTCCCCATACACCATTTTTACTCTATCCGGTGTTAGGAACTTCAGCATTTGGTGAAGGGTTGAGGGTACCACCCTCATGTTGTGAATCCAAGGTCTTCCGAGCAGTGCGTTGTATCTCATTTCACCCTCGATCACATGGAACTTTGTTTCTTGAATAGTTCCGGCTACAATTACTGGCAGGATGATTTCATCTTTAGTTGCTTCACTCTCCATGTTAAGACTATTGAGAATCCGAGCTACGGGTACGATCTAATCTTGTAGGCCGATCTGCTCCACGACCCTCAATCGAATAATATTGGCCGAGCTTCCTGGGCCATCTAGTATCTTTGATTCTCCTAATGGTTGACACAATACCTGATGCGTCGATGCTGAAGTTGTATTCTAGTAATTGTGGTGCTTCTGTGGGTTCGGCATGTTTATCGAAGCCACTTTTGCTCATGAGACCTTGAGAGCTCTGTCCTCGATCGTTCCTTCGATCATTTTGGATGGGATTGCGTCCTCGGACGTTGTTTCTATGATCTGCATTGTATGGTTGTTATTGATCTCTGTTTGACCGGGGTTCGCTGTCGATATCCCTTTGAGTTCTGCCGACAGATCTGTTTGGATAAATGGAACCAGAAGGGGTCCCCAATTGATCATCCTCGACCCTGATCTTTGACTGGTACCGATTATGTACATCGGCCCAGGTTACCGCTGGATATTCAATTAAATTCTGCTTTAGCTGTCGTGATGCCACCGAACTTCGTTCGTTCAAACCTTATGTAAAGGCTTGAACAGCCCAATCGTCTGTGACCGGTGGTAGTTCCATGCATTCCATCTAGAACCGAGATACGAATTACCTCAACATTTTATTGTCTTTTTGTTTCACCTTGAAGAGGTCCGACTTCCTAGTCGCAACCTTTTATTGCTCTGGCATGTGCCTTTACGAAGGAGTCTGCAAGCATGGCGAAGGAATCGATGGAATTAGGCGGCAAATTGTGGTACCATATCATTTCTCCTTTCGATAAGGTTTCTCCAAATTTCTTCAATAGAACAGATTCAATCTCATCATCTTCCAACTCATTCCCTTTTATTGCGCATATATAAGAAGTGACATGCTCATTAGGGTCGGTGGTCTCATTGTACTTAGGAATTTCTGGCATTCGGAATTTATTCAGAATGGGTTTCGGAGCCGCACTTGGAGGGAAAGGCTGAATTTCTTTGGATCTATACCCTATAGAATCGGCGGTGCCCCCTTTATTTGGTCAACCCGAGAGTTGTATGTGTCCACTTTCTTGTCATTTGACTCAATTTTCTTTTCTCCCGATTCAATCCGTTTAGTGAGCTCCTCGAGCATTTTCATTATGGCGGGGTCAGTCCCCGATTCATTGGCGTTCGACCTTTCCGGCACAGGCTCGGTCCTGTGGACGACTTCTCGATCGATCCTACTCGATGTTCGGTGTTGATTTTATAGTTGTTCTATAGCGGCTTGTTGAGCCTGTAACATTTCGAATATCAATTGGAGGCTAACACTACCATCTTCTCCGCCCCTGCGTACCTCGACCACCTAATCGAACTTCCCTGCGTATGCTACCTTCGGGATCAATGCCCAAATTTGTATTTAGGGCGACATGTGAACTGACATCGAAGGAATTTGCAATTGGCGCTCCCTCGAGGCCAGCCTGAGGTGCCTCGATCCCTGGGGCGCCTATATTGTCATTTTCCCCGTGAAATTCGAAGCCGTTGTCACCATGTGTAGGCACTGCTTGTGAGTTTGACATGTTTATCCCGAAAACAAGGATTCTTACGAGAACAAGTATAAAGCAGTGTGTGTTATCGGAATCAGTATTAAGCAATCACTATTATCCTTGGCCCCAAGGTGGGCGCAAAACTGTTTACCCTTAAAATTGGATAAAAATTAAACTTATAATGTGGTTTTAAGGACACGTGATTTCACTTAATACCAATTGATAAATATGAAGATTAATTACATAAATGAATTATAAAGCAAAGCAAACCAGTGTTAGAATGGAACCCAGCCCTCGAGTTTGGATATCCTCGAACTGGTTGAGGTAAGAACAATTAAAATATAATAAGCTGATGAACAATAGTATAAACGAGAAAGAGAATTATATTACTTTGATATTTTTGAACAATGTGTCTTACAAATGATTAGAACCCCCCTTTAAATAGTAGAGGAATTCCACTTATAGTATAATTCTAATTACATAAGAAAATCACATGATTAGCTAATTAACGGGGGTTATATAGGGGTTATAAGAGAGCCAGGGTTGCTCAACCATTACAACAACCATTACAACAACGTGTCGTCTAGATCGAGGATGCGGAAGTATTGAGAGATCATTCAGTTGTGCACATTGGGGTGCAGCAGGTTCTGACATCTGGTTGATAAGTATGATATTAAGAAGGTTTAATTAATTGCCTAATCATCACAATTATGGTAGGGTCACGAGGTGGATGTAGATCTAAAATAGCTGGTGGTATTAGAGACTATGTAGTTCGTATGGGATTTCCTATAAGCTCTTTGAGTATCAAAATTAGAAAGTATGATGGTGTTATGTCACGACTCAAAATCCCACCACATGCGTCGTGATGGCACATAGTCTATAAGGCTAGGTAAACCGATTTCAATTACATTTTTGAAGCCATTTTTTTTTAAATAAGTAATCAAAACTAACAGCGGAACATATATAAATATACAACCTCCCAAGACTGGTAATACTGAGTCACGAACTCTAACTGAATACATGAAGTGATCTCAAGGATCGAATACTCAATATTGTTTGATTAATAATTAATAATACAATAAAATGAAAAGAGTCCAGGGAACTGCGACGATCAAGCAGCTCTACCTTAAATCATTGCGATCAGACTCTAACACTGTTTGAGTCCGATATCTCCAATACCTGGCTCTGCAAAATAATATGCAGAAGTGTAGTATGAGTACACCATAGTCGGTACCCAGTAAGTATCAAGACTAACCTCAATGGAGTAGTGACGAGGTATAGTCAAGACACTCACTAGTCTAATAATCTGTGCAATATAGTATACAAAAATAATAGAAAATAAATAACAATAATGGCAACACTAATCAACGAGTGATATACACAGCAGGGCAACAAGAACACCATTAATATTGTTCAACAAATAATAAGTACAAGTACACCCAATTAATCAAGTCCTTCACATATAAATCTTTCGCCTATATGCTTCTCAAATAATAATCTTCAGGATATAATGCTTTCCAATAAATATATTTCGGATATACTCCCTTCAAATATAATCCCTTCAAATAAATCTCTTTCAAATATAATTTCTTCAAATATAATTCTTTCAAATAAATCTCTTTCAAATATAATTTCTTCAAATAAATATCTTTCGATTAAAAGTCACCCTGTGACACCTCATTTCAAAATCATAAAATACGGGTCTTAGCCCACTTTCATATTTTTATGGCACCTCGTACCAATTTCTCTATCACAACCGCACGGACAACTCACGTGTCAATATCATCATCAATTAACCATGACACCTCGTGCCCACAATTCATATCACAATTACACGGACAATTCACGTGCCAATTTCATCATTATTTACTCACGGACCTCGTGCCCATATTTTATTTTATAATCCGCCTGGCAATAGCCACATGCTCCCAATTTCAACATAGACCAGACTATTATCAAGTTTACCGAAACAACATGACAAATTGCACAAGATATAAAAATAAACATAAGAAAAATCACAACATCACATAAAAATTACCACGCAATAACTCCACATCATCACATTTCATCCCTGACAATAGCCACCTTTATCTCTCCTATAGCCACCCTTATCACTTCTATAATAGCCTCCCTTATCCCTCCGCCCTAACAATATCAATAGCCACCCTTATCGTTCATATGGCCATCCTTATCTCTCTTATAGCCACCCTTATCACTCCGCCCAACAATATCCCAACACACATAACAACAGTGAAATGCCACCCTTTTACCCACATAATATCAGCAGTGGAATGCCACCCTTATATCCGCAAAATAATAACGCAAATAACACAACAATTTACCCAGAATATTATCATGGCAACATAACAAAATCAATTCATATCACAATTTGCCCAATGGCCACAACCAATTCCAAAGACATAACAAAATCAATTAATTTCACAATAAATAGCCCAAGGTTCCACACAATGTGTATAAAACCTCAAAACAACAACAGGGATGGAAAATACTCAGTATAGGGCAACGCCTTTATTAATCCAAATTCTTGATAATTATATTAACGCCTCAGTTTAAACTTATTTCATTAATTATTTACAAATGAAAAATTGATAATATAATTATTTCCATCAAATATACAATTAATAATCACATCAAATTATCATATAAAAATAAATTCAACAAATACGAATTGAGGCATGGCAAATAGATGATTTAATAAATGCCAACAATTATCCAATTTACTACACAATATGCCTAAGACTTTAACCCAATAAATTTTGCACATATAAACCCGAGTACGTACTCGTCACCTCGCGTACACGGCTTTTCACATTTCACAAATGGCACATAAGACTCGATGCCTAAGGGGTAATTCCCCCACTCAAGGTTAGGCAAGATACTTAATTTTTTGAAGTTAGGCCGATATTCCAAAATTTCCTTCTTGCTTGAATTGACCTCCGGACAGCTCAAATCTATCCAAATTAATTCAATTCAGTTAATACTAATTATAGGAATTAATTCCATATGAAAATACTAATTTTCCAACAAAATCCGAATTTTAACTCAAAAATTGCCTGTGGGGACTACATCTCGGAATCCGACGAAACTCACAAAATCCGACAACTTATTCAATTACGAGTCCACCCATATCAATTTTATAAAATTTCGATAACAACTCGACCTCCAGATCTAAAATTTTTGTTCTTGAAAAGTTTTGCAAAAATCTTGATTTCTTCCATTTAAATCCGAAATAAATGACGAATATAACAATGGATTTATGAAATATAATTACTTTTGGATATAGAACACTTACCCAAGTTGAATTCGTGAAGAAATACTCAAAATCGCCAAAGAACCGTGCTCCAAAAATCCAAAACGAAATGAAGGAAATGACCATTTTTAGTCCTTAAATTTCTTCCCATCCATCATTAAAAGTCCATTTTCCGTCACTAAAAGTCCATTTTTTGTCACTAAAAGTGTCACGACCCGAAATTCCCACCTTCAGACTGTGATGGCGCCTAACATTTCACTTGCTAGGCAAGCCAACGTTAGAATAATATTATCTATTTTAAGATAATTTTAAATTTATTAATAACAAAGAAATACATGCGGAAGCAAAGTTTGAAATATAGTGAATAATCCATAAAAATAACGGTGTCTAAATACAATCCCAGAATTGGTGTCACAAGTGCACGAGCTTCTAGAATAATACAAATAAAGGTCTGAATAAAATAAAGTTGTCTGGAAATAAACATACAGCTAAAGTAAAATAGACGGGGACTTCAGAACTGCGGACGCCATGCAGTTATACCTCAAGTCTCCTCCGAGTAGCTGAAATTCGAGCAAGTCTATGGCACGCCACTGGGACCAACTCTGAAATCTGCACAAGAAGTGCAGAGTGTAGTATCAGAACAACCGACCCCATGTACTGGTAAGTGCTGAGCCTAATCTCGACGAAGTAGTGACGAGACTAAGGCGGTTCACATACATTAACCTGTACGCAATATTAATAACAACAACAAATAATAGAAATAAATCAGGTAACTCATTTATGATAATTGAAGCCAACTCAGCAGTCATAATCCATTATTATTTCACTCAAATCTGTTGCAGCGTGCAACCCGCTCTCACAATATATTCATATTCAATTCTGTTGCAGCGTGCAACCCGCTCTCCCAATATATTCCTTTTAATCAAGTCTGTCATATATTTATTTCAATCAAGTATATATATAGACTTTTAAGTAAGTCTATTGCGGCGTGCAATCCGATCCCCCAATATTGACTTTTAAATAAGTCTATTGCGGCGTGCAATCTGATCCCCCGATATTGACTTTTAAATATGTCTACTGCGGCGTGCAATCCGATCCTCCAATATTTTCATTTACCAATCAATTCTTTTAGAAGAAATTCCCCAACAAACGCAACAATTAATATAAAAATCATAAGACAACAATCATACAATAATTATGATTTAATTATGAAGCAACCAATGACAAATAACAATTATTATGGAAATCAGGGAGCAAATAGGTAGTTTAATATTTAATATGCTAAATGTCAAATAACAATTAAGGCACATAATTCAAATAACATGTAACAATTAATGCAGTAATTCAAGAATTAATATTTGACAAAGAATGAGAGAGAAATAATTATTATAATAATTAATTTATGATTAAAAATAATTTATGATTTTTCAAGTAAGCAGGCAAACAATTAATTTGACAACGTATAGACACTCGTCACCTCGCCTATACGTCGTTTACATGCAATTCACATAACAAACAATTTAAGGGTTCTATTCCCTCAAGTCAAGGTTAACCCCGACACTTACCTCGCTTTGCAAATTCCAATCAATTATTCAACCACAGCTTTTCCTTTTAAATTTGCTTCCGAAAGCTTCAAATCTATTCACAAACAATTCAATATATTCAATACTAATCATAGGAATTAATTCCATATGAATTTACAAATTTTCCGGATAAAAATCCAAAATTTATTAAAATATTCGTCAGTGGGACCCACGTCTCAAATCCCGAAAAAACTTGCGAAATCCGAACACCCGTTCCGATACGAGTTTCAACCATACCAAATTTGTCCAATTCCGATATCAAATAGACCTTCAAATATAAATTTTTCATTTTTGGAAAGTTTTACAAAAATTCCAATTTCTTCCATCTAAATCCGAAATAAATGATGAATTTAGACATGGAATTGTGAAATATAATCACTTTATGATAAAGAACACTTACCCAGTTCAAAGTCGTGAAAATCCCCCTTGAAATCGCCCAAATCCGAGACTCAAAACTCCAAAATTAGTAAAAATGGCTAAGACCCGATTTTATGTATTCTGCCCAGCATGTTCGCATCTGCGGTGCTTGGGCTCGCACATGCGAGCTCGCATCTGCGAAAAGGGGCTGCCAGGCGAGGTTCCGCATCTGCAGATAAAATGTCGCACATGCGACGTCCGCTTCTGCGCAAAAGGGCCCCACATGCGAAGGCCGCATCTGCGATGGAAGTCTCGCTTCTGCGAGCTCGCACCTGCGGTCAAAATTCCGCACGTGCGATTATACCAGAACCCAAATTTCAGATTTTTGCTTAAGTACAATTCATGTTTCGATTTCAATCTGTTTCACTCTCGGGGTACTCGGGATCCCGCTCGAATATACCAACAAGTCCCGTAACATAATACTGACTGACTCGGGGTCTAAAATCACATCAAACAACACTGAAATTACAATTCACACCCCGATTCGAACTTTGAGTTTTAAACTTTTAATTTGCAAATCTCATGCCAAAACATATTAAATGAATCTGGAATGAGTTTAAATTTGGCACACAAGTCATAAATGACATAACGGAGCTGTTCAAATTTCCAGAATCGGATTCCGGCTCCGATATCAAAAAGTCAACCCCGTGGTCAAACTTGGAATATTTAGCCTTTAAATTGCTAGTTCCGTTAAATGGTCATAACTTGAGCTAGGGACCTCCAAATTAAATTCCAGGTATACACCCAAGTCCCAAATCACAATACCGAGCTACCGGAATTTTCAAAACACTGATCCGGATTCGTTTGCTCAAAATATTGACCAAAGTCAACTTTGTTGAGTTTTAAAGCTCTATTTCCCATTTTAATCCATTTTTCACATGAAAACTTTCCGAAAAATTTTACGGACTGCGCACGCAAGTCAAGGAATGATAATGGCACTTTTCGAGGTCTTAGAACACAGAATTACTTATTAAATTTAAAGATGATATTTTGGGTCATCACATTCTCCACCTCTAAAACAAACGTTCGTCCTCGAACAGAGTTAGAGAAACAAAAATACCTGAGCTGGAGAAAAGGTGTAGATATTTACTCCGTATGTCCGACTCGGACTCCTAGGTAGATGCCTCTACCGGCTGACCTCTCCATTGCACCCGAACTGAAGGATAACTCTTTGACCTCAACTGTAGGACATGTCGGGCTAGAATAGCCACCAGCTCCTCCTCGTAAGTCAAATCTTTGTCCAATTGGACTGAGCTGAAATCTAACAAATGGGATGGATCACCATGATATTTCCGGAGCATAGACACATGGAATACCGGATGAACCGCTGATAAACTAGGTGGTAATGCAAGCTTGTAGGCTACTTCACCCACCCTTTCAAGAATTTCAAAGGGTCCGATATACCTAGGGCTCAACTTGCCCTTCTTTCCGAACCTCATTACACCTTTCATAGGTGAAACCCGGAGCAATATTCGCTCTCAAACCATGAATGCAATATCACGAACTTTACGGTCGGCATAACTCTTTTGCCTAGACTGAGCTGTACAAAGTCGATCCTGAAGAATCTTGACCTTATCCAAGGCATCATGTACCAAATAGGTACCCAACAATCGAGCCTCTCCCTGTTCAAACCAACCAACTGGTGATCGGCATCGCCTTCCGTATAATGCCTCATATGGAGCCATATTAATACTCGACTGGTAGCTATTATTATAAGCAAACTCTGCAAGTGGCAAGAATTGATCACAAGAACCTCCAAAGTCTATAACACAAGCGCGGAGCATATCTTACAATATCTGAATAGTGCGCTCTAACTGTCCATCTGTCTATGGATGAAATGCTGTACTCAACTCCACTTGCATGCCTAACTTACGCTGTACAACCCTTCAGAAATGTGAGGTAAACTGCGTACCTCGATCTGAAATAATAGACATGGGCACACCATGAAGGCGGATAATCTCACGAATATAAATTTCAGCTAACCTTTCTGAAGAATAGGTAACTGCCACTGGAATGAAATGGGATGACTTGGTCAACCTGTCCACAATGACCAAAACTGCGTCAAATTTTCTCTGAGTCCATGGGAGCCCAATAACAAAATCCATAGTGATACGCTCCCACTTCCACTCAGGAATTTCTAACTTCTGAAGCAAACCACCAGGTCTCTGATGCTCGTACTTAACTTACTGACAATTCAGACACCGAGCTACATGTGCAACTATATCCTTTTTCATTCTCCTCCACCAATAATGTTGCCGCAAATCTTGATACATTTTAGCGGTACCTGGATGAATAGAATACCTGGAACTGTGTGCCTATTCGAGATTAATTCACGAAGCCCATCCACATTAGGCACACAAATACGGCCCTGCATTCGTAGAACTCCATCTTCCCCCACAGCAACCTGTTTAGCATCACCGTGCCGCACCGTGTCCTTAAGGATAAGTAAATGAGGATCATCATACTGCCTCTCTCTGATGCGCTCATATAAAGAAGACCGAGCGACTGTACAAGCTAGAACCCGACTGGATTTTGAAACATCTAACCTCACGAACTGATTAGCCAAAGTTTAAACATCTGTAGCTAATGGCGTCTCACCAACCGGAATATACGCAAGACTGCCCATACTCACAGCCTTTCTACTCAAAGCATCGGCCACTACATTGGCCTTTCCGGGGTGATACAAAATGGTGATATCATAGTCTTTCAACAACTCCAACCATCTTCTCTGCCTCAAATTAAGATCTTTTTGTTTGAACAGATACTAAAGGCTACGATGATCAGTAAATACCTCACATAAGACACCGTAGAGGTAATGCCTCCAAATCTTCAGCGCATGAACAATGGCTGCCAATTCTAAGTCATGAACTGGATAATTCTTCTCGTGAACTTTCAACTGCCCAATGCATATGCAATTACCTTGCCATTTTTCATTAATACTGCACCAAGCCCAATGTGAGATGCGTCACAATATCCCGTATACGATCCTGAACCTATGGGTAATACCAATACTGGCGGCGTAGTCAAAGCGATCTTGATTTTCTGAAAGCTCAACTCACACTCGCCTGACCATCTGAATGGAACACCCTTCTGGGTTAGTCTGGTCAATGTGCTTGCTATAGATGAAAATCCTTCCACGAACCGACGATAATAACCTGCCAAACCCAGAAAACTCCGGATCTCTGTAAACGAACTAGGTCTAGGCCAATTATGAACAGCCTCAATCTTCTTAGGATCCACCTTTATGCCTTTTGCCGATACAACATGTCCCAAAAAGGCAACTGAGCTGTAACGACCCGACTTATCGTATTAAGAATTTCTGCCCCGTTCAGTGACTTAAGGTTTCGAGTAGCCTCGCAATATGTATTATGACCCGCGTGTATGGTCGAGTTGGAATTACGGATGATTCGGAGTGATTTGGGACACCTACTCCCGAAGACGGAAGCTTAAGTTTTAGTATTTTGACTGTAGTCGGAAATGTGTGAAAATGACTTCGGAATGGAGTTCTGACGGTTCCGTTAGCTCCGTTGAGTGATTTTGGGCTTAGGAACGTGTCCGGAATATTATTTGGAAGTCCGTAGAGGAATTAGGCTTGAAATACCGAGAGTTTAATTTGGAAAGTTTGACCGGGGGATTGACTTTTTGATATCGGGGTCAGAATTCAATTCCGGAAATTGGAATAGGTCCGTTATGTCATTTATGACTTGTGAGAAAAATTGGAGGTCAATCGGACTTGATTCGATAGGTTTCGGCATCGAATGTAGAAGTTGAAAATTTCATAAGACTAAAGTTTCAAGTGAGTTCGCACAAGACCCAACTTTGAATGAGAATATCTACATATATATATATATATATATATATATATATATATATATATATATATATATATATATATGGAGTTATGTGATGATCTACCTATAAAATAAAATATTTTTGAGTCTAGTTTCTAACGCTTCAAACCGTTCGTCATTCGGATATTCCTACAAGAAGTTATGATCAAATACCCAAAGGCTGTCCTGTAGCTCGCTCCAGAGTTCGCGAGGCCGGGTGTAAGACCAGGCTTTAGCCTGGCGAGTCACCCAAAAGCTAGGTTTAACCAGGCTTTAGCCTAGCGAGGCCAGGTGTAATACCAGGCTTTAGCCTGGCGAGGCCAGGCCTATCGCCTGGTCCGGAATCTTTGGAGTATCCATTCTTCTATTGTTATAACTCGACCCAAATTCGATAAATAAGCCTTGAAGCTCATTTTGGAGCAAAAATATGATATTTTTAGAGAGAAGGGAGAGTGTTCTATAGAGAGGAAGAAGGTCAAGTACTTTGTTCATCAAGATCTTGTTCAAGCTTTGAAATCCAACAAGAAAATTTTAGAAGATCTTCACCCAAGAGGTAAGGTTCTAACCTCTAGTCTTCAATTTCGAGTTTGAGTAAAGATGGGTGATTAAGAGTATGATTCTTGGGTGTAATAGTATCATTTATACATATCAATAAGGTTTATGGAAAGATTGTTGAGTTCAAATGGGTATAAATTTGGTTGAAAATGGTTGAAATCTTCAAAGACTTTAATTTAAGATTTGGAAGTCAAGTTGTTATTGGAATTCGATAAAATTGGTATGGTTGAACTCGTATCGAAATGGGTGTTCGGATTTCATGAAAATCATGTCGGGTTCCGAGTTGACTTTTGTTGACTTTTTGGTATAAATTTTTAAGTTGACGTATTATTATCCGGAATTGTTTCTGATGAATTTTTAATGAAGTTATGCAATTAATTTGGATAGATTTGAGCTGTCCGGAGGTCAATTGATTGTTTTTGAGTATTGTACACATTGTGTGGAGCATTTGATTATTTGCTGTGAAATTAATTGACTTTGTTGTAGCTTTGGAATTTGGTTGTGGCCATTGGGCAAATTGTGATATGAATTGATTTTTGTTATGCTGTTGTAATTTTCCGTGTAAATTGTTGTGTTATGTGAGTTGTTATTTTTGGTAGATAAGGGTGGCATTTCACCGTTGATATTATGTAGATATAAGGGTAGCATTTCACTGTTGATATTATGTGGTTATAAAGGTGGCATTTCACTGTTGTGTTTGTGGCTATTGATATTGTCTGGGCGGAGCGATAAGGGTGACTATAGGAGCGATAAGGGTGGCAATAGGAGCGATAAGGGTGGCTATTGTCACGGACGATATGTGATGATGTGGGGTTGTGGTGTTGAAAATTTTCATGTGATGTTGTGAATTTTCTTGTGTTTATTTTTATACCTTGTGCAACTTGTCTTGTTGTTAGTAAATTGATAATAATCTGATTTTGTTGAAATTTGGAGCCTGTGGCTATTGCCAGGCGCTTTATAAAATGAAATGTGGGCACGAGGTGTCGTGAATGGTGATATGAAATGGGGATATTGGCACGTGAATTGTCCGTGCAGTTATGATACAAAATGTGGGCACGAGGTGCTGTGATGAAATGATAATAATATTTGGCACGTGAATTTTCCGTGCAGTTGTGATAAGAAACGAGGGCACGAGGTGCCGAGCAAATATGATGATTTAATTATGGGCACGAGGTGCCCTGGAAATATGAAAATGGGCTGAGACCCGTATTTACGAAAAATATAAAAATTGGCTGAGACCCGTATTTCGATGATTTTGAAATGAGGTGTCACATGGTGACTTTTTAATTGAAAGAATTATATTCAAAATATTTACTTAGAAAGTATCATATAAAAGAATTGTATTTTGAAAGATATTTATTTGAGAAAATTATATTTGAAAGAGAATTATCTGGAAGAACTATGTGAAAGACATTTATTTGAAGGCTTGATTTAATTGAGTGTAATTGTGTTTATTAATTGCTGAGTGATATTATTGGTATTCCTGTTGTCTGTTGTGCATATCACTGGTTGTTTTATACTACCTTTATTATTATTTGTTTCCTATTATTTTTGTATATTATATTGCACAGATTTTTAGACTAGTGAGTGTCTTGATTGTACCTCATTTCTACTCCATTGAAGTTAGTCTTGATACTTACTGGGCACCGCTGTGGTGTGCTCACTCTACACTTTTGCACATTTTTGTGCAGAGCCAGGTATTGAAGATAACGGACTTGAGCAGAGTTTAAGCGGGATTGTAAGGATTCAAGGTAGAGCTGCTTGGTCGTCGCAGTCCCTTCGAGTCTTTTCATTTCATTGTACTATTAAATTGTAATCAAACAGTATTGTATGTTCGATCCTCGTGATCATTCCATGTATTCAGCTAGAGTTCGTGACTCAGTACTACCAGTCTTGGGAGGTTATATATTGTAATTATTTCCGCCGTTAGTTTTGGTTACTTATATAATAATTAAAAAAAATGGCTTCAAAAATTCAATGGAAATCGGCTTACCTAGTCTTAGAGACTAGGTGCCATCACGACTCTTGTGGTGGGATTTTGGGTCGTGACAAGTTGGTATCGGAGCTCTAAATTCATAGGTTCTACTAGTCACGAATGAGTCTAGTAGAGTCGTGCAGATCGGTACGGAGACGTCCGTGCTTATCTTCGAGAGGCTACAGAACTGTTAGAAAATTTCCATTTCTTTCATTCCTGTCGTGCGGAATTTGTTGAATTTGAAATTTGAACCTTTGTATCTCCATTCTCTCACAGATGGTGAGGACACGTGCTACTGGGTTAGCTGAGCAGGCATCCGCACATACTGCTAGGGCTGCAAGAGGCTGGGGCCGAGGTAGAGGTCGAGGAAGGGCATGTGCTGCGACTAGAGCACCTGTCAGAATAACAGTTGAGGAGCCACTAGTAGCTCCAGTTGGGGGACAAGTACCGGAAACACCTGTTGTTACCCCAAGGCTTTAGGAGACTTTAGCACAGTTCCTGAGTATGTTTGGTATATTAACTCAGGCGGGATTGATCTTTGTTGCACCAAATATTCCGCAGATTGGGGGAGTAGCTCAGGCTCTTATCACAACTCCAAAACAGCAAGTTCACGTTGGTCAGGTTTCGGGTGTAGTACCGGTATAACCTGTTATTCCAGTTCGGCCTGAGGTCAGGCCCGAGGCATCAGAAAAAGAACAAAAGAGACTTGAAAGGTTTAAGAAATATGATCCACCAACTTTCAGTGGCACAACTACAGAGGATGCCCAAGAATTTCTAGAAAGCTGTCACCGTATTCTTCGCACCATGGGTATTGTGGAAGTGAGCGGAGTTTCCTTTACCACGTTTCAACTGTCAGGCGCAACGTACCGGTGGTGGCAAATCTATGAAGAAGGTAGACCAGCCGATGCCACACCACCAACTTGGGCTCAATTTTCGGAAATGTTCTTGAAAGAATTTGTTCCCCAGACTCTCCGAGATGCGTGGCGCACAGAGTTTGAACGGTTACGTCAGGGCACTATGACAGTGTCAGAATATGCTATCAGGTTCAGTGAGTTAGCCCGTCATGCACCTATCTTAGTTCCTACAATCATAGAACGGGTCCGCAGATTCATTGAGGGGCTCGATTATGATATCAAAATATGCATGGCTTGAGAATTGCAAACTGATGCTTCATTTCAGTAAGTAGTGGAGATTGCAAGGAAGATTGAGGGTGTTTTGGGTGAGGAAAGGGGGTCTAAGAAGGCCAAAAGGTCTCGAAAATCTTGAGGGTTCAGTGGATTTTACTCTTCAGCTAGAACCCATTATAGCGGAGGCTCGAGCGGTCGGTCAGCTCAATCCGCACATCAGAATACTCGGAGTGCTCCAGCTTACAGTGCACCACCGACACAAGATTCTTACAGTGTATATTCCAGTTATCCGGTACAGACTCAGTACGAGCAGCCGCGACCTCAAAGGGGTTTGTTATGAGTGTGGTGATACTAGGCATATCATGAGAGATTGTCCCAGACTAGGGAGGGGTGGATTTCCTTAGAACACTCCAGCTACAAGATTTATTCCAGTTGATACTCCACATGCACAGTCAGCTAGAGGTGGAGGACAGACGGGTAGTGGGCGCCTAAGAGGTGGAGGCCCGACCCGTCGATTTAATCACTATGATTTGGCTGAGGCCAATACACCAGATGTTGTCGTTACAGGTACGATCCTGATTTTATGATTAAGGACATTTTCCTTAATTTGATTCGGTTCTGAATATTGAGGTGAATCCTCCTATTATACTCCACTTATGGTGAGCTTCGTAAATTTGTGACCCACTTATATGTGTATCCTTGTTGGGATATTTAAAGATGTGAAACTGTGTCTGTCACTTTATTTTTGTGCACAATTGAGGGATATAAGTCCGAAAGAAAAAAAATTTATTATTTAATACAGTGGGTTTAATGTGTTTCGGAATAATTGATTCCAATTTTTATGAATTATACGCCCTACCGGTATGAGGGTTTATTATATGTTATGAAAATTGTTTATGAAGGATATGGAAAAGAATAAAGAAAGGAAATTAAAAAATTTAGTTGGCACAATGTGCAAAATACTTGTGACTCGGAGTTGAGGGCGAGATCCTCGCATTTAATATATGATGTGAAATATTTAAACCGGGCTGCAAGCCGTGATGGAAGTTATATAAGGACAAGGTCCTTGTGGTGAAATGTTTATGAGTTTAAAATTCTCCCTTGTGAAATTTAATTTGTGCAATAATATTAATAGGGAGTCATGCCTGTTAGGCTTATTTGATAATGCTTGTATATTTTCTATTCATATTCATCAATTTTTGTGCTGTAAATATTGAGTGTTAGCCTATGAGATGAGTGCCCATGTGGCGTTAAATGTGACTCATTAATCTGAGTAAGTAATCATGAGGTCTTCATGCCTCACGTTCTGTTGTCAGTATTGTGAAAATTCGAAACGAGGTGATGGTTAATATGAGATTAATTGATGATGTTGGAATTAATTATGAACAGATTTTTAAGACCAGAGATGTGGTGATGAGCATACATATGATGTGCTTAATATCCTGATATCATTATGATCAGGCAATGCTGAGATTAATGTTATTGATATATATCCTGTGTTATTTTGTTGGGTTGTGGATATGTTGTTAGGAGTTGTTTGGGTGTTACTCTGGAAGGTGGATAGGCTCAATTACAGGGGAGACTCTGCCGAAATTTCTGAAAAATTTGAGAGTTAGTAAAATTTGGGGGATTGATATTTACAAAGGAAGAGATAAATTATATTATGTGTTTGAAGGCGAATGATCCTAAGCAGGGAATAATGTAGCACCCCAGAGAAAGTTTTGAATTACTTCAACACTATTGAGGAAATTTATATGTGCATAGGCACGAGTTGCTATAGTTAGTTGAGACTAATACTGTGTGTTGTTGTGAGAATTCAGGCATTTTTGGAAATGATTGGAGAGTTAGGGATTTTGCTTTAAAGCTTATAAGAATGGAGAAATGAAATAATCTCAATTGAGATTGTGTTGTCGGACTCTTGTTAAATTGCGGGAATATAAAGTCACTCACAAATATGTGTGCAAGAATATACAAAGTAATTTAAAGTCCTTAGAAAGATTCTTAGCACGTTCGAGGAAGAACGTTTATTTAAGAGGTGGAGAATGTAACGACCCGACTTGTCGTTTTAAGAATTTATGCCCCGTTCAGTGACTTAAGGTTTCGAGCAGCCTCGCAATATGTATTATGACCCATGTATATGGTCGAGTTGGAATTACGGATGATTTGGGACACCTAGTCCCGAAGACGGAAGCTTAAGTTTTAGGATTTTGACTGTAGTCAGAAATGGGTGAAAACGACTCCGGAATGGAGTTCTGACGGTTCCGTTAGCTCCGTTGGTGATTTTGGACTTAGGAATGTGTCCGGAATATTATTTGGAAGTCTGTAGAGGAATTAGGCTTGAAATACCGAAAGTTTAATTTGGAAAGTTTGATCGGGGGATTGACTTTTTGATATCGGGGTCAAAATTCAATTCCGTAAATTGGAATAGGTCCGTTATGTCATTTATGACTTGTGTGAAAAATTTGAGGTCAATCGGACTTGATTCGATAGGTTTCAGCATCGAATGTAGAAGTTGAAAATTTCATAAGACTAAAGTTTCAAGTGAGTTCGCACAAGACCCAATTTTGAACGAGAATATCTACATATATATATGGAGTTATGTGATGATCTACCTATAAAATGAAAGGTCTTCGAGTCTAGTTTCTAACGCTTCAAACCGTTCATCATTCGGACATTCCTACAAGAAGTTATGATCAAATAACCAAAGGGTGTCCTGTAGCTCGCTATAGAGCTCACGAGGCCGGGTGTAAGACCAGGCTTTAGCCTGGTGAGGCCAGCCAAAAGCCAGGTTTAACTAGGCTTTAGCCTGGCAAGGCCAGGCCTGTCACCTAGTCCGGAATCTTTGGAGTACCCATTCTTCTATTGCTATAACCCAACCCAACTTCGATGCCTTGAAGCTCATTTTGGAGCAAAAATCTGATATTTTTAGAGAGAAGGGAGAGTGTTCTAGAGAGAGGAAGAAGCTCAAGTACTTTGTTCATCAAGATCTTGTTCAAGCTTTGAAATCCAACAAGGAAATATCACAAGATCTTCACCCAAGAGGTAAGGTTCTAACCCCTAGTCTTCAATTTCGAGTTTGAGTAAAGATGGGTGATTAGGAGTATGATTCTTGAGTGTAATAGTATCATTTATATATATCAATAAGGTTTATGGAAAGATTGTTGAGTTCAAATGGGTATAGATAGGGTTGAAAATGGTAGAAATCTTCAAAGACTTTAATTCAAGATTTGGAAGTCAAGTTGTTATTGGAATTCGATAAAATTGGTATGGTTGAACTCGTATAGGAATGGGTGTTCGGATTTCATGAAAATCATGTCGGGTTCCGAGGGGCGAGTCCCACGTTGACTTTTGTTGACTTTTTGGTATAAATTTTTAAGTCGACGTATTATTATCCGGAATTATTTTCGATTAATTTTTAATGAAGTTATACAATTAACTTGGATAGATTTGAGCTGTCCGGAAGTCAATTCAAGCAAGAAGGCTATTTTTGGAATATCGACATAACTTCAAAAGGTAAGTGTCTTGCTTAACCTCGAGTGGGGAAAATTTTCTTTAGGCATTGAGTCTTATGTGCAACTTGGGTAATTGAAAACCATGTACGCGAGGTGACGAGTACGTACTTGGTTTATATGTTCAAATTTTAATGAGTTAAAGTCTTGAGCATATTGTGTAGTAAATTGGATAATTGTTGGCACATATTTAATCATCTACTTGTTGTGCCTAAACCCTTGTTGTTGACTCTTGTTTTATATGAAAATTTGATGTGATTGTTATTTGATTATTTATGAAATTTTTGTGAATTTGCTGGCTTGATAATTATTGAAATTTAATTTCATTTTTGATTTTTCCCCTCTGCAAATAATTAATTGAATGAGCTTAAGAAGAGGTGTTTATATAATTATTAAAAATTTGATCTTTTATTAAGATTTTGCTTTATGTTGAGTAATTTCTATCTCTATTGATTGTTTTTGAGTGTTGTACACATTGTGTGGAGCATTTGGTTATTTGCTGTGAAATTAATTGACTTGGTTGTAGCTTTGGAATTTGGTTGTGGCCATTGGAAAAATTGTGATATGAATTGATTTTTGTTATGTTGTTGTGATAATTTTCCGTGTAAATTGTTGTGTTGTGTGAGTTGTTATTTTGGGGAGATAAGGGTGGCATTTCACCATTGATATTATATGGTTATAAGGGTGACATTTCACTGTTGTGTTTGTGGCTATTGATATTGTCTGGGCGGAGCGATAAGGGTGGCAATAGGAGCGATAAGGGTGGCTATTGTCAGGGACGATATGTGATGATGTTGTGAATTTTTTTGTGTTTATTTTTATACCTTGTGCAACTTGTCTTGTTGTTAGTAAATTAATAATAATCTGATTTTGTTGAAATTGGGAGCCTGTGGCTATTGCCAGGCGGTTTATAAAATGAAATGTGGGCACGAGGTGCCGTGAATGGTGATATGTAATGGGGATATTGGCACGTGAATTATCCATGCAGTTGTGATATAAAATGTGGGCACGAGGTGCTGTGATGAAATGATAATAATATTTGGCACGTGAATTGTCTGTGCAGTTATGAAATGAAATGACGGCACGAGGTGCCGGGCAAATATGATGATATAATTATGGGCACGAGGTGCCGTGAAAATATAAAAATGGGTTGAGACCCGTATTTTGATGATTTTGAAATGAGGTGTCACATGGTGACTTTTTAATTGAAAGAATTATATTCAAAATATTTATTTGAAAGGATTTTTACTTAGAAAGTATCATATAAAAGAATTGTATTTTGAAATATATATATTTGAGGAAATTATATTTGAAAGAGAGTTATCTGGAAGAACTATGTGGAAGACATTTATTTGAAGGCTTGATTTAATTGAGTGTAATTGTGTTTATTAATTGCTGAGTGATATTATTGGTATTCATGTTGTCTGTTGTGCATGTCACTGGTTATTTTATACTACCTTTATTATTATTTGTTTTCTATTATTTTTGTATATTATATTGCACAGGTTTTTAGACTAGTGAGTGTCTTGACTGTACCTCGTCTCTACTCCATTGAGGTTAGTCTTGATACTTACTGGGCACCGATGTGGTGTGCTCACTCTACACTTCTGCACATTTTTGTGCAGAGCCAGGTACTGAAGATAACAGACTTGAGCAGAGTTTAAGCGAGATTGTAAGGATTCAAGGTAGAGCAGTCCCTTGGAGTCTTTTCATTTCATTGTACAGTTAAATTGTAATCAAACAGTATTGTATGTTCGATCCTTGTGATCATTCCATGTATTCAGTTAGAGTTCGTGACTCAGTACTACCAGTCTTGGGAGGTTGTATATTGTAATTATTTCCGCTTTTAGTTTTGGTTACTTATATAATAATAAAAAAATGGCTTCAAAAATGCAATGAAAATCGGCTTACCTAGTCTTAGAGACTAGGTGCCATCACAACTCATGTGGTGGAATTTTGGGTCGTGACATGAGTCTAACCAAAACTCACATTTTGAAAATTTGGCATATAACTGATTATTCTTCAAGGTGTGAAGCACACTTCGAAGATGCTGCTCATGCTCCTCTCAACTGCGGGAGTAAATCAAGATATCATCAATGAATACAACCACAAAAGAATCCAAATAAGGCTTGAACACCCGATTCATCAAATCCATAAATGCTGCTGGAGCATTTGTCAACCCAAATGACATCACTAGGAACTCGTAATGCCCATACCGAGTCCGAAAAACTGTCTTAGGGACATCAGATGCCCTAATCTTCAACTGATGGTAACCAGATCTCAAATCAATTTTCGAAAATACCTTGTCACCCTGAAGCTGATCAAATAAGTCATCAATTCTTGGCAGCGGATATTTGTTTTTGATAGTGCCCTTATTCAATTACCGATAATCTATACACATCCGCATAGAGCCATCTTTCTTCTTTACAAATAATACTGGTGCACCCCAGGGCGAGACACTGGGTCTAATGAATCCCTGATCAAGCAAGTCGTGTATCTGCTCTTTCAATTCTTTCAACTCTGGCGGGGCCATACGGTATGGTGGAATAGAAATGGGCTGAGTGCCCGGAGACAAATCAATACAGAATTCAATATCTCTGTCGGGTGACATCCCTAAAAAATTTGCAGGAAATACTTCCGAAAATTCACGAACAACTGGAACTGAGTCCATAGAAGGGACATCCGCACTGGGATCGCGAATATAAGCCAAATAGGCTAGACACCCTTTCTCTACCATACGCCGAGCTTTCATATAAGAAATATCCCTGCTGGCAGAATGGCCAGAAGTTCCTTTCCACTCTAACCGAGGTAACCCCGACATAGCTAGGGTCACTGTCTTGGCATGACAGTCCAATATAGCATGGTAAGGAGACAGCTAATCCATACCCAAAGATGACATCAAAATTTGCCATATCAAGAAGTAGAAGATCCACACTGGTCTCAAGATTACCAATAGTAACCACACACGAACGATAGACATGATCTACTACAACAGAGTCTCCCACCGGTGTAGATACACACACATAAGCACTCAGAGAATCACAAGGCACAACCAAATATGAAGCAAAATAGGAGGACACATAGGAATAAGTAGATCTTGGATCAAATAGAACTGAAGCATCTCTATGGCAAACTGGAATAATACCTGTGATCACACCATCATATGACTCAGCCTCAGGCCTAGCTGGAAAAGCATAAAATCGGGGCTGGGCCCCAACACTCTGAACTGCATCTCTGGGACGGCCTCTAACTGGCTGGCCTCCACCTCTAACGGTCTGACCTCCACCTCTAATGGCCCGACCTCCACCTCTAATGGCCTGACCTCCACCTCTAACTGCCTAACCCCTACCTCTAGCTGGCTGAGCAGGCGGTGAAGCAACCGGTGCCGGTATGATGGCATGAGAATCTTGCCGAGATCTGTTACTTGCCAATTTAGGGCAATACCTCCTGATGTGACCAATGTTCCCACACTTATAACACCCATCCTGATGCCATGGCTGCTAAAGCTGAAGCTGACACAGATGGGCCGGATAACCACTGTAGTAACTCTGGAGTGGTGGTGCATTGATAGGAGCTGAATGTGCACTGAATACTGGCTGCCCAGTGTAAGGCATAATAGGACCGTGACTCCCTGAAGCACCGGGAGATACATGAAGTGCTGAATGAAATGGTCTGGGAGGATGACCCCTACCAAAATTACCCCGGCCTCCAGACGAGGCACCACTGTAACCACCGAACTGACGAGGCCTCTTATCGGACCTCTGCCCTCTTTCCTGTGCAAGAACAATCTCGATCCTCCTTGTGAAATTAGCAGCCGCCTGAAAAGAAATCTTACTTCCGGTCTCCTTGGCCATCTGAAGTCTGATAAAGTGAGTGAGGCCTTCAATGAACCTCCTCACTCTCTCTCCCTCCGTAGGTAGTAAAAGGAGAGCATGACGGGCCAAATCCACAAAACGGGACTCATACTTAGTAACAGTCATACTGCCCTGTTGTAGACGCTCGAATTGCTTGCGGAATTCCTCTCTCAGTGTGATAGGGAGGAACTTATCCAGAAATAGCTGAGAGAACTACTCCCAGGTAAGTGCAGGCGATCCGGCTGGTCGGGTCAATGTGTAATCTGTCCACCACCTCTTGGCAGAACCCGCCATCTGGAATACCGCAAAATCAACTCCATTGGTCTCAACTATACCCATGTTTCGCAGCACCTCATGGCAGCATTCAAGATAATCCTGTGGGTCCTTAGAAGGTGTACCACTGAAGTGAACTGGAAAGAGCTTAGTGAACTTATCCAATCTCAATAAGGCCTCAAAAGACATGGCGGGCCTATCACCGGTCTGTGCTACAACAACTGGCTGAACTACCCCAACTGGCAGGGATGCTGGAGCCTGATTCTGGGGAGCCATCTACTCCGGAGTGGGAGTAGTGGGAGTTTGTGCTCCTCCCCAGCCTTTGAGACGGCTGGTGCCACTGGAAATGTACCATTCCGAGCCACGCCATCCATAAGACTTACCAAACGGACTAGAGCGTCCTGATGTAATGGAGTGGCTATGAATCCTTCCGGGACCTGAACTGGTCCAACTGGGACCTTATCCTGAAGGTCTACCTGAGGTTCTGCAACAGGTGCAGTTGCTCGAGCTCTGGACTGAGCTCTACCTTGGCCTCTAGCACGACCTCTACCTAGACCTCTACCCCTGGCCATAGTTGCCACTGGGGGTTCTGGTCCCTGTCAATCGGTAGAGGTATTACGTGTTCTCACCATCTGTGAGAGAATAAGAGTAGAATGGTTCAATCATCGATGATAGAATAAAATCGCACGACAGAATAAGAAAGAAGTGATATTTTTCCTAAACTTCGTAGCCTCTGAGAGATAAGTACAGACGTCTCCGTACCGATCCTTCAAACTCTAGTAAGCTTGCTCGTGACTCGTGAGACCTATGTAACCTAGTGCTCTGATACCAACTGTCATGACTCGAAATTCCCACCTTCGGGTCGTGACAAAAAGTCCACACCAGAACTTGCTTGCACTAGCAATTATTATTTTTACTAAAAAAACTCTAACTCCATCATACGAACTCGGAATTCGACGATTCTTGTTCCTATGAGTCACAAATAATAATACAAACCTAATCGTTCAATCGAAATTCAATGCGGAGCTCATTTGCTCAATGCGATACTAATTTTGCTCGTTAATCAATTAACTCATGTTTTGCGCTAAAAACCCAATCGCGACTTGATGAAATTAGACCAAACTTTCCACATCACTCCTATAATTCATTATCAAATTCCCGAAAGTCTCGAAATGGAATTTCGATCTCTAGAATTAAAAATAGACCTTTGGATCATTACATACTTATGCTGAAAACATCAAACTCTTCCCCGACATCCTGTAGTATATCAAACATAACTTCTTGTAATCAACTCCAACTACCAAACGGTTTAAATTTCTGCAAACTAGATACAAAGGGCTACAACTTTCTTTTTTTTCATCGCCCAACTCCTTATAGATTGCGAGATATAAGCTCCCAAAGTCAGCCCTGTGCAGCAGAAATTTCAGGCGATGCACACTGCTGTAGCCAAAATCTGCAGTACCAGCTTCAGACAATCGATCATAACTCTTTGTACAAATTTATAAATGTCCGAATAATGAATGGTTTATCATTCTGGAAACTAAAATCAAAGGGCTACAACTTTCATGTTTTGATAATTTTCATATTCCTTATAGATTTCGAGATATAAGCTTCCAAAATAAGCTCTGCGTATCAGAAATTTCGCACATTGCTATAAAATAAATCAGCAGTTAAAAATGATCCGAAACCACTCCGAGACTCACCCAAGGCCCTCGGGACCTCAACCCAATATACCAACAAGTCCTAAAATATCATATGAACTTAGTTGAAACCTCAAATCACATAAAATAATACTAAAACCACGAATCATACCCTAATTCAAGCTTAAGGAACTTAAGAATTTCCAACTTCTACATTCGATGCCGAAACCTATCAAATCAATTCCGATTGTCCTCAAATTTTGCACACAAGTCATAAATGACATAATGGATCTATAAAAAATTTCAGAACTGGATTCCGACTCCGATATCAAAAAATCAACTCCCCGGTCAAACTTCTCAAAATTTCAACTTTCGCCATTTCAAGCAAAATTTCACTACGGACTTCCAAAATAATTTCAGATACGCTTCGAAGTCCAAAATCTCCATACGGAGCTATTGGAATCATCAAAACTCCATTTCGGGGTCGTTTACACATAATTCACTATCCGGTCAATTATTTTAACTTATGCTTCCAAAATAAGAATTATTCTTTCAATTAAATCCTGAATCATCCGAAAACCATACTTGACCACCCTCGCAAGTCATAATACATATTTCAAAGCTGCTTGAGACCTTAAGCTACCGAACGAAACATAAAATCTTAACACGATAAGTCAGGTCGTTACAATATATATATAAACAGAGATGTGTTGGCACCTCTCTTTAGCCACCAATAGTATTACTTACATGCAAGTGCATCATAGATTATGGAAGTTTTGTGGTTGATAATACACATTAAAATTCAAAATAGAGGTCTAAATATTTGAAAAAGAATAAGCAACCTTGAGAAAGCATCAAGGCCTACTAATAGTGTTATGACCAATGAATATACGTACAAAAAAAATGGCCAAAGAGTGTCACCTCCAGCATCACCAACCGGAGGTTTTAGAATTAGAGATATGCGACGATACAAACTTTTGTATATTTTGCTTATTATTATATAATTCAAACATATATATATATATATATATATTACTCTATTCGTAATTGTCTTACACACAATAAAAATTCGTAATTTTTCATATATCTTACTCTATTGGTGTTAATATTTTTAGTTATTCAAATTATCTAAGAAATATAACAAGCAGAATGTATTTGTAGAAAGATATAAACTTAAAATAGACAAAGTTGTGTAAACGTGAATTAATGTAGGATATCTAACAGATATGTTTAGAGGACGACAATGCATTTACGATTGATTCATTAGCATATTGCCAGTTTAATGGCTTATTAATGGCTTACATTAACAAAATGTGTTAGAATTAAAAAAAAATGCTCTCTACTTTTTAATTGTCAATTTGCGATCATAATAATATCATGAAAAACATTTTAATAGTCAGAACACATGTAAAGCTAGATGACTTTTTCTACCCTTAAAACACTCCCTCCTTTACAATACTAGCATGAATTAAAGATTAAGCATAGCATTAATGAGACAAAGCACCAATCACGAAATCTATTTTTATCCTTATTAATGGGTAAAGACTTTTAGAATCTTTCAAAAATCATAATTAGAATAATTAGTGCGGATATAATAAATTATATAGTGAATATAATACAATATACTGAAATTATACAATTGAAATATTTGGGGAGTTTATTTAAGTGAATCATATTTGAAATTGTACATTGGGTATAAAAATTATATTAAAATTATACTATGGATATCATAAATTTTATAAAAATTATATTGTGAATATAATAAATTATATTGAAGTTATATTGTGAATATAATAAATTATACTAAATTATATTGTGATACTCGTGGAAGTTATCTATGGCCCTATGAAGAGTGAATCGAATCATACTGAAATTATACTAATGGATATTTTGAAGACAAAATACATAAAAGTTTTATACCTAAACACAATTAGATAACCAAAATATACCACAGATTTTAATTATGTTTAGGTATAAAAATGGTATGTGCTAATTCGTCTTAAAAACATGGATATTTTATTTATTTAATTGTCTTTAGGTATAAATATGGTATGCACTTTATCTGCAACTTGATTAACATTTACTTGCGTTAGGTATAATACTTGGGTGTGAAAATGGAAGATATGGATGCATACAGATATATATGTATAATATACTTAATATATATTGTACATTATATTAAGAGGCTATTGGAAAAGAATATAGAGAGAAATTCATTTGTAGCCATCCGGTGAAAACTAATGACAACTGATAGCCACAAAATAAGGTATACAATTCGTATCCCAAAAATAATTATAAGGGTTAGCAAGTGAAACCTAGAAAACGAACGAGAGACTCTGGCTCTTCAATGGAACCATAATAGTTGCTAGCCCAACCTCTAGCTTAACTTTCTTTTAAAATTAATATTAGTAGTTAAAAAATTCGAAATCTCGCCAAATCACCCCCAAAATCCTTCATATCTAATGAAATCCCCGTAAAAAATAATGCTTTCAGCCCCTAAATTCCATCAAACCCAACTGTCTTCTCCACAACCACCAAAATTCTTCCTATTATACACAAATTACAATCCCCTTTTTAACTTTTACGAAGAATTTTAAATTTTTAGTGATCCAATTTAGAAAAATATAATATTACATAAGAAAAAATATCCATGATATAAGAAGAAGAAAAAGAAGAAGAAGAAGAAGAAGAAGAAGAAGAAGAAGAAGAAGAAGAAGAAGAAGAAGAAGAAGAAGAAGAAGAAGAAGAACAACAACAACAACAACAACAAGGTGATATGTAACGACCTGACCGGTCGTTTTGAGCTCTAACATGTCGTTCGACCATTTGAGGCCATGAGCAGCTTCACTTCAGGTATTATGACTCGTCCGTGTGGTCGGAATTGAACTTCGAGGAGTTCAGAGTTGATTTGGTGAGAAAATTCTAAATTCAAAAGCTTTAAGTTGGAAGAATTGACTAAGGGTTGATTTTGAGTAAATGACCTCGGAATCAGGATTTGAAGGTTCCAGCAGGTTTGTATGATGATTTTGGACTTGGGCATATATCCGGATTGGGGTTTGGATGACCCGGAAGTATTTCGGCGCTTATTACGGAAGGTTGCCATTTGGAAGAATTTCATAAATTTGGGTTGAAGTGCATTTCCGTGTTATCGATGTCCGTTTGAAATTCCGAGTCTAGGAATAGCTCCGTATGGTGATTTTGGTATTAGGAGCATGTCCGTATATGAATTTGGAGGTCCGTAGGTCATTTCGGGTTCATTTGGTGAAAGTTAAAACTTTGAAGGTTTTTGAAAAGTTTGACCGGGAGTGGACTTTTTGATATCGGGGTCGGATTCCGATTTCGGAAGTTGGAGTAGGTCTGTAATGTCAAATGTGACTTGTGTGCAAAATTTGAGGTCAATCGGACGTGATTTGATAGGTTTCGACATCGATCGTAGAAGTTGAAGTTTCAAAGTTACTAAGTTTGAATTGGAGGGTGATTCGTATTTTTAGCGTTGTTGGATGTGATTTAAAGGCTCGGCTAAGTTCGTATGACGTTTTAGGACTTGTTAGTATAATTGGTTGAGGTCCCGAGGGCCTCTGGTGGATTTCGGATGGTAAACAGATCGAGTTTGGACTTGGAGGAATGCTGGAGCTGTTGTCATCTGGTGTAACCACACCTGCGAGGTTTTGGCCGCAGGTGCGGAGCTGCAAAAGCGGCCAGGAGGTCGCAGAAGCAAAACGGGAGTGGGGGACTGTGTCCGCAGGTGCGGACGATTTGCCGCAGAAGCAGATGCGCACCTGCGGGGAGTTTAGCGCATAAGCGGGCTGGGCAGGTGGGGGACTTACGCAGAAGAGGAACATTTTGCCACACCCGCGGAACCGCAGAAGTGGTCCAGTGAGTGCAGGTGCGGAGATCGCCTAGACAAAATACATAAGTTAGCCCAATCGGGTTTTGGCTCATTTCATCTCTTTTCTCTCGTTGGAGCCAGCCTTGGGGCGATTTTGGAGTGCCATCTTCATCAGCTATTATGGGTAAGTGATTTCTTCACATTGTGAGTTAAATACATGACTTTTATATGGATTCAAGCATGACAATTTGTAGAAATTTGGGATAATGAAGAAAAACCTAGAAATTGGTATTTTTGAATTTTGACCACGAAATTGGACATGGAATTTGGAATGAATTATATATTTGAGTTCGTGGGGTTATGCGTAATGTTTATCTTAAAAACAAATTTCGAAATCCGGGCACGTGGGCCCGTGGGTGATTTTTATCGACTTTTCGAGCGGAGTTGGAAATTATTGTAAATTGAATTATAATGAGTATTAGAGTATATATTTATGGATTTGCACCTTTATTGACTAGCTTTGCAGCGGTGGGTATTGGTTTGAGTTGTTGGAAAGGTTCTGGAGCCGATTATGGAATTTCGGAGCGAGGTAAGTCTCCTTTCTAGCCTTGTAAGCGCGAATTAACCCCATAGGTGAATCAAATTATTATGTGCTTCTATTTGTGGGGGTTACGTACACACGAGGTGACGAGATTCCGTACGTAGCTACTATTATGCTTATGTCCGGGTAGTGTAGGACCCATATCATATTGTACTTCCGATGTTTGCGCCCTACTTGTTAATTTAATTGTTTAAAATATTTAGAAACTCGATAAAGGAATTGTAAAAAGGTTAAACTTTATTTACTTGACCGTTAAATGAGAAATTGTAATTCTTGGAATAGTTGCCCCTTAATAAATCTTGAATTGGTTGTTTAATGTATTTTCTCTTTTGTGGAGCGGGCCAAATGCCTCGGTAGCAGATATATGCATTTATGGTTCGTGCCGTTTGACCCTCGGCAGTGCATAGTTTAAATATTATGTTGGATCGGGCCGTACGACCTCGGCATATTTTGCGCATGATAAATATTTGGAACCCTTCTTATAATTGATGTTGCTTTCTTTGGCTTGGGATATAAATTGTTATATGACGAGAATAAGTTTGGAAAAATTTCCTATTAATAAAAGAATTGTCCACTCGCTTTTGTTATTTAGTTTACAGCTATTTCATACAATCCATGCTTAAGTATAATATCGGTATTTATTGTTAGCCCATTGTAAGTGTTTGAGTCGACCCCTCGAAACTACTTCTTCGAGGTTAGGCGGGATACTTATTGGGTACGCTTTGATTTACATACTCATACTACACTTGTTGCACATTTTTATGCAGGTACATATATGTCTAGTGGCCTTGTGGGTGTAGAGGCACGGTTATTGCGAGGATTTAGGTGAGCTGCATTCTATACTACGATTTGCAGCCAGCAGAGTCTCCTTCAGAGTATTTATATTTTTCCTATCCAATTTATATTTCGGACAGATGCTGTATTTTATTTTACTTCCTAGTTGATGCTCATGCAGTTGTGACACCGGGTTTTGGGATGATTATGGGTTGTTTGATATTGAAATTGTGAAAAATATTTTTATTTACTCTGTAAAGCCCATCTTTTATTATAAAATTGAAGGAAATTGTGATTTCAAATACTAAAATAAGTAATAAAGTTAATTCATTATTATTGGCTTGTCTGACAGCGGTGTTAGGCGCCATCACTGCCCATAATAGATTTTGGATCGTGACAATATGGTATCAGAGCACTAGGTTTACTTAGGTCTCACGAGTCATGAGCATGTCTAGTAGAGTATTACGGATTGGTGCAGAGATGTCTGTACTTATCTTCGAGAGGCTACTGGGTTGTTAGGAGCACTTCCCTTCTTGATTCCTCATCGTGCAGCTTGATTCCTTGGAGGCTTATGCCTTCATTTCGTTCCTATTCAATATTATGCGACGTGAAGCGCTTGTTATAAATTTGGAATCGAGGAATTTTAATGGTACTGCAAATATGGTGCGGGATGTTTCTCCCTGCATATTTGTTTGGGCTATTGTCGTCGCCTTGCGGAAGGCCGTTCTATCATTTCAGCTCAATATCAGTATTGCCTATGGTTTGAGAGTTGGCACTCATTGTTCTGATGATTCGTGCGTTGCTATCGCATAGTGTTGGTGTAATGGTAGGGTTCTTATCTATGGATCGCAACAGTAAATGACTTGATAGAGGGACTTCTCATTTCACGGCTTAGAGGATTCAACATTTAGTTCCGGCGGAGGAGAGGCAATCGGACTACAAACGTTCAGGTTTGGGTTGATGGAGTAACGAGACTTGGTATTTCAAGCGCGGTGGAATTTTCATCTGTGATGTGGTGTCGTCGTTCTGGATTGGATGCGCTAAGTTCGCTAGTGTTGTTGTCTTCTTCAATTCGCCTTCGAGGCGGTGGTATTGTGAAATGGTGCCGGAGAAGCAGTTGTCAGAAATAACGTGGAGTAGCAATTTTAGAATTGAATCGGAGTTTCTGGTGTTGATGGCTCGAGAAAGATGATCTTCGGAAAGGTTTTAAGTTGGTAGCGATCGATTGGTTCAAGTGCTATAGAGATAGATTTTGATTTAAGGCAACAACTGGGCAGCGAAGGATGAGGAAGGACATGTGGGAGGTGTCTTGCGGTGGTTAAAATTCTAGAAGGCCAAGTGTGAGAAACAGAAGTCGAGTAGTTTCTTAAAAGAGGGGGTTTGACCAAACTGGGAGAGTGGCAGAGTAGCATATGGGTTCTGTAGTAGGATAGCTACACGCCTTGGGGAACATTTAGAGTGATTTAGGATACATGGTGGACAGTGACTAGGACTACGAACTAATTTGGAATATTGGCTACTACTAAGGAAGGTTGGATACGATAGGAGGGAGTTGCTTAATATAAAGAGGGAGGCAACATGACTTGGATTGGAATGTATCATCACACCTTTATTTGATGTCAATGGGGAGTGAACGGACTTGTACAGCTGGTGAATGAGCACGGGCTCAGGAGGGTTTATTGGTTTCGTAGTAATTGCACTCGGTGCAACGTCGTTGAAAGAGGTCGGCATGGAATTTCTACAGGTGGGATATCTTCTGTGAGCCGGTTAGCGGTTGCATGGTGTTGATGAAGCTTCTACGAAGAATTTTACTGGCTATCCGGTAATAGGTTGAATATGTAAATGTGGCTAGTGATTAAGAGCGTTCATGAAATGGTTAACAGGAAGATTTCGAGGAATTTGGCGGGTCGATTGCGCGAGGTAATGTCAGTAAGGAAGAAGGAAACTTGTTAGGTTCCAGGGTCATGTAATGGTAGCTTCAAGCTAAGTGGGAGAGCCCCATCGCCTAAGATTAGATTGCATGGTTGTCTACTTGTGAGGTTTGTGGTTATCGACATATTGGTGGGTTGTTACAACTAAGGAAAGAGAACATCATTGGTGATTTGAGCCAAGGATTTGAGGAATGTGTGCTACAATTGGCCTTATCGATTCATGTTTAGGCTTTGGGAAGACTCGGAGTTTATGCTTCGTATAGACGTGATGTACAAGGAAAGTGAGTCACCCGAGTGCTTCTTTGAGAAGGTGTTCATGTGCTAGCAGGGCCTTGGAGTTTGATCATAATTGGGAACAAGTCAGAGTAGGTGACTCTCAACAATGGTTCTAGTGGGTTCAAAAAAAAATCAAAGTGCGATGCCTAAGGATTTTGAGCCTGTAGTATGGTTAGGTATTGAGATTTTGGAGTGGATTATGAAAAGTGGATTGGATTGATCTACATTACCTTCAGTCTGTGGTGTGGCATTGGAGGAATAAGAGAAAATAACTTCTGATTCATATAGGGTTTTTCAGAATGGGTGTACCAGTTGAAGATACGAATATGCGCATAAGGAAGGTATGAGATGGTTCGTGGGTTTTGGAGATAACGTGGTCTCATGAAATAAGGTCACTCAGGATGAGTGCAGATTTGGGTTCATGATGTTTTGAATGGAGCTATTATTATTTCTAAGGCAAGCCCCGAGTAAATTAGAATAAGTGGCTTGGTTGGTAATGGTTGAATCAGCACGGTTATGGCAGTGACCAGTTTCTCCAGCGTGAAGTTATACATGTAGTTTGTGGTTGTAAACTTGGGCTTGAGCGCCACCACAACTTGGTTGATTTGGGAGGTATTCGATTCGTATGGCTTTGTTGTGTAAAGGGATTTTCGGAAGAGTTATGGCAGTTTAGATCATGACATGAGGTTGTATTTTCTACGGTTTGGGAATTTAGTTGCGTGTTGCATTGGTTCTTCTGAAATGAGCTAAGTAAAAGGTTTCTATATGATGAAGTGTTTATTCTATTAGTAGATCAGGGGTTATTATAGAATTCTGGTACTCTCACGTATTAGCATGTTAGGTGCAGTGAATGGCATGGGAATTTGGAAGCCGAGGATCAAGGTTGAGGTTCGGTGCTGACAAGAATTTCACGAGCTCGGATGAGCAGGGAAGAATTCATATGTTTAGAGTAAGCTGGTATTGTCTTTAGCGTCTCTTGAGATCAGTGTCCTGTGTAAGAGGCTTTGTGTACTCATTTGCGGCTACAGCATTAGTGTGGCCGGTGGTATGGATGTGCAGACTTGTTATCTGGTGCGGAAGGTCGTGGGAGCATATCCCATGGGAAGACTGTATAAGTATGACATGTAGTCACTTAATTGATTAAAGATTGAAACCAAGTATGGAGATTTGGTACTATCGCTAATGTGAGAGTTTAGGCATGAAAGGTGCTCTGTTCAGTTGGTTGTGAATTGTGGAAGTTTGTTCCAGATTCGACGGCTGTTCTTGTGTCATGGGAAAAAGGTCATTGTGGATCCTTGAGAGGCTAAATGCCCAAGCATGGTATGATAAGAATCGGTTTGAGGTCCGTTGATGGGTCCAAATGTGAATGTGTACTCTACATCATCCTGGGTGTGTTCATTCAACATAGCATTCCTTATGGAGGAGTATTTGGGCGTGGGATGTTAATTTCGTCGCCAGCTATTTCATGTAATACTCTATTATGCCATGTGGGTCGTGAGACGACTCGATTATTTGTACAATGTGTTGAGGTCCCGCGTAGCGGTGGTGTTATGTGAGCAGCATGGCTCTCAAGATGTAAATCATATATCGCACTTTAGTTGTGCTTGAGTTTTATAGCATATGACGCTACCCGTCTCCCCAGGATTTGTATTATGCACTTCGTGTACTTGTGGTTGATATTCAGGTATTTTGTAGGTATAAAAATTTCTGGCTTGATGGGTATTTCCCTATTTATTATTATGTGAGAATTGGGTGGCACACCGCCACAGAGATGTTGTTTGGATCGGGTTGCACGCCGCTATGGGTATCGTGGTTGAATCGGGTTGCACGCCGCAACGAGTATCATGGTTGGATCGGGTTGCACGCCGCAACGGTATCATGTGTAGATCGGGTTGCACGCCGCAATAGTATGATGTTGAGTACAGTTCCCCATATATATTCTTGTGTGTTTTGTTTCTCGTTTTTTAGGAAGGTTCATAACATCCCTTCGGTTGTTTAATTAGTTACGTGGGTTGAGTAGTTCTTTTCAGAGTTCGTTTGTCTTATGTATCACATTCGAGTTTGTAGCTGGTTGGCACATTGTGGCATCATATGAGATTTTTGGCAGCGTCTGAGGTGGCTTATTGCCTGAGCAGCTTATATTGGGTGAGACGAGATTAATGGACTTGGGATCAGTGCGATCAGATTTATATGAAGCGTATTATAGAGCAAATACCGTTATTTGGTTCATAATGAGGTAATGGTCCTTGTCCAGCGGAGAAACTTAAGGTTTTGTTGACTCGGCAGTTGGTATGAATTTCTACACATCTCTTCCGTATTGACAGCATTTCAAGAGTTGGAACAAGACTTATATGTGTTATGAGGTGTGTTGTTAGCATCAGATTCGTGTGATTTCGTCTATTATTATCAGAGGATGTTATTATGGTCATGTGAATAATGCGGTGCATGGTGTGAATTCAGTGAGAGTATACAATCATGTATTGGTACATCGTGTAGTGATTGAAACGGTGTTCGTATGTTGGAAGCAGGCCTAGTAGAGAATTTCAGATGTTGGAATTTGGCTCTAAGGCTTATTTTCCTAAATAAAGGGGAGGATCTTCAGATTTGCTCGAGCTAATGTGCTCAACTGAGTTGTGGTAGCACGGGTAGGTGCACGAGGTGTTAAATAGTGATTTCAGACAACTCCAGAGCAGTTATTAACACGTTCGAGGACGAACATATGTTTTAGTGGGAAAGAATGTAATGACCCGACCGATTGTTTTGAGCTCTAGCGCGTCGTTCGGCAGTTTAAGGCCATGAGCAGATTCACTTCAGGTATTATGACTCGTGCGTGTGGTCAGAATTGAATTTCGGGGAGTTCGGAGTTGATTTGGAGAGAAAATTCTAAATTCAGAAGCTTTAAGTTAGAAGAATTGACTAAGGGTTAATTTTGATTAAATGAACTCGGAATCGGGATTTGAAGGTTCCAACAGGTTTTTATAATAATTTTGGACTTGGGCGTATGTCCGGATCGGGTTTTGGATGACCCGGGAGTATTTCAGCGCTTATTTACGGAAGGTTGGCATTTGGAAGAATTTCATAAATTTGGGTTGAAGTGCATTTCAATGTTATCGAAGGTCGTTTCAAATTCCGAGTCTGGGAATAGCTTCGTATGGTGATTTTGGTATTGGGAGCGCGCCCGGATGTGGATTTGGAGGTCCGTAGGTCATTTCAGGGTCATTTGGCGAAAGTTGGAAATTTGAAGGTTTTTGAGAAGTTTGACCGGGAGTGGACTTTTTTATATCGGGGTCAGATTTCGATTCCGGAAGTTGGAGTAGGTCTGTACTGTCAAATGTGACTTGTGTGCAAAATTTGAGGTCAGTCGGACGTGATTTGATAGGTTGTGTCATCGATCGTAGAAGTTGAAGTTTCAAAGTTCTCTAAGTTTGAATTGGAGGGTGATTCGTATTTTTAGTGTTGTTGGATGTGATTTAAAGACTCGAATAAGTTCATATGATATTTTAAGACTTGTTGATATAATTGGTTGAGGTCCGGAGGTCCTCGGGTGGATTTCGGATGGTAAACTGATCGAGTTTGGGCTTGGAGGAATGTTGGAGCTGCTGCCATCTAGTGTAACCGCACCTGCGAGATTTTGGCCATAGGGGAAGAGCTGCAAAAGCGGCCAGGAGGTTGCAGAAGCGAAGAGGGAGTGGGGGACTGTGTCCGCAAGTGCGGACGATTTGTCGCAGAAGCGAATGCACACCAGCAGGGAGTTTAGTGGAGAGGCGGGCTGGGCAGCTGGGAGACTTACACAGAAGCGGAACATTTTGCCGCACCTGCGGAACCGCAGAAGCGGTCCAGTGAGCGCAGGTGTGGAGGTCGCCTGGACAGAGTACATAAGTTAGCCCAATCGGGTTTTGGCTCATTTCACCTCTTTTCTCTCGTTCGAGCTAGCCTTGGGAGCAATTTTGGAGTGCCATCTTTATCAGCTATTGTGGGGTAAATGATTTCTTCACATTGTGAGTTAAATACATGATTTTTATATGGATTCAAGCATGACAATTTTTAGAAATTTGGGATTTTGAAGAAAAACTTAGAAATTTGTACTTTTAGATTTTGACCATGAAATTGGACATGGAATTTGGAATGACTTATATATTTGAGTTCGTGGGGTTATGGGTAATGTTTATATTCAAAACAAATTTCGAAATTCGGGCACGTGGGCCCGAGAGTGATTTTTATCGACTTTTCGAGCGGAGTTGGAAATTGCTGTAAATTGAATTATAATGAGTATTAGAGTATATATTTATGGATTTGCACCTTTATTGACTAGTTTTGGAGAGATGAGCATTGGTTTGAGTTGTTGGAAAGGCTTTGGAGCCGATTATGGAATTTCGGAGAGAGGTAAGTCTCCTCTCTAGCCTTGTAAGAGGAAATTAACCCATAGGTGAATCAAATTATTATGTGCTTCTATTTGTGGGGGCTACGTACGCACGAGGTGGCGAAAGTCCGTGCGTAGCTACTATTATGCTTATTTTCGGGTAGTCTAGGAACCATATCATATTGTACTTGCGATGTTGGTGCCCTACTTGTTAATTTAATTGTTTAAAACATTTAGAAACTCGATAAAGGAATTATAAAAAGGGTAAACTTTATTTACTTGATCGTTAAATGAGAATTTGTAATTCTTGGAATAGTTTTCCCTTAATAAATCTTGAATTTGTTATTTAATGTGTTTTCTCTTTTGTGGAGCGGGTCAAACGCTTCGGTAGCAGATAGATGTATCTATGGTTCGTGTCGTTCGACACTCGGCAGTGACCAATTTAAATATTATGTTGGATCGGGCCGTACGACCTAGACATAATTTGCGCATGATAAATCTTTGGAACCCATCTTATAATTGATGTTGCTTTCTTTGGCTTGGGATATAAATTGTTATATGACGAGAATAAGTTTGGAAAAAATTTCTATTAATAAAAGAATTGTCCACTCACTTTTTGGTATTGAGTTTATAACTATTTCATACAATCCATGCTTAAGTATAATATCAGTATTTATTATTAGCCCATAGTAAGTGTCGGAGTCGACCCTCGTCACTACTTCTTAGAGGTTAGGCGGGATACTTACTGGGTACGCGTTGATTTACGTACTTATACTACACTTACTGCACATTTTTGTGCATGTACATATATGTCTAGTGGCCTTGTGGGCGCAGGGGCGCGGTTATTGCGGGGACTTAGGTGAGCTGCATTCTATACTATGATACGCAACCAGCAGAGTCTCCTTAATAGTATTTATATTTTTCTTGTCCAATTCGTATTCCGGACAGATGTTGTATTTTATTTTACTTCAGAGTTGATGCTCATGCACTTGTGACACCCAGTTTTGAGGTGATTATGAGTTGTTTGGTATTGAAATTGTGAAAAATATTTTTATTTACTCTGTAAAGCCCATCTTTTATTATTAAATTGAAGGAAATCGTAATTTCAAATACTAAAATAAGTAATTAAATTAATTAAGTTATGCACCATCACGGCCTATAATGGATTTTGGATCGTGACATGATGTATAGGTTGTACATGTACTGTACGCTTTTTATACATCGTTGAACAATATATATATTTTTTATACACTTAAAATACACAACAGCTTGGAATACACTAAGAATACATTGTCAAACTCAGAAAATATTGTGAATATAATAAAATTATACTGAAAGTATACAATTGAAATCTTTGGGGAGTTTATTTAAGTGAATCATATTTGAAATAGTACACTGGGTATAAAAATTATATTAAAATTTTACTATGGATCACAAATTTTATAAAAATTATATTGTGAATATAATAAATTATACTGAAGTTATACTGTGAATATAATAAATTATACTAAAATTATACTTAA
Source organism: Nicotiana tomentosiformis (assembly GCF_000390325.3). Lineage (NCBI taxonomy): Eukaryota > Viridiplantae > Streptophyta > Magnoliopsida > Solanales > Solanaceae > Nicotiana > Nicotiana tomentosiformis. The sequence continues at coordinate 32,421,041 of NC_090818.1, forward strand.
ATATAATAATTAATTATACTGAATTATATTGTAAAACTCGTGGAAGTTATTTATGGTCCTAGGAAGAGAATCAAATCATACTGAAATTATACTAATGTATATATTGAAGACAAAGTACATAAAAGTTTTATACTTAAACACAATTAGATAACCAAAATATAGCATGGATTTTAATTGTGTTTAGGTATAAAAATGATATCTACATCGTCTTAAAAATACATGGATACTTTGTTTATTTAATTGTGTTTAGGTATAAAAATGGTATGCACTTTATCTGCAACTTGATTAACATTTACTTCGGTTAGGTATAATATTTCGTTGTCGAGTTTGGGTGTGAAAATGGAAGATATGGATGCATATATGAACATATAATAGACGGATATGTATGTATAATATACTTAATATCCACAAATGAACATATATGTGGATGTTGTGGCCTTAAAGTAGGCTGTTTTTTTTAACAAATGCACATGGAAATGTTTGACGTTAGTGTTTTTGTAAAGTAGCCAACTCAGATGCACATGAAGGACAAATCTTAACTGAATTATTTAGCTACTTGCAAAGAAAACTGGAAACTGCTCATTTACCATGCTCATAACAAAACTCATGTGCAATTGAAGTACCCTGAAGTTGAAATTATATATGTGGATTATTATAAGGCATTTATGGCTATTCTTCGCAATCAATGCACTCTTGGGATTCAAGACTAGTAAGACGTTAATGAAGGTTTGTTGCGGTAGTAATAGAAGGGGTCCGTTTAATTTTGATCCGCATAAGCAGTGTGGAGAGAAAAGACTTGTAACATGTTCTGATAGGGCTTTGCATATACATTGAGATGGATTTCGATAAACACCTGACGCTTCGAAGAATATGATTGACATTCTCTTCAGCAAAAATGATTTTGTATTTTCAGAGTTTAAGTTCGCACAAGATCATCATGCAGCGGCAACAGAAAGGCACACTTCCAAGATTTAGAGATTAAGGTTTGTTTTAATTTGCTCTAATATTGGTATGATGAGGTTTGAAGAAGCAGAGTCTTTTGCTTTGGTAGGGTAGGCCCTCAAATGTTGTTTTTTCTGTACAGTGTGGCTAGCACCCTCTTGTTTTTTTACTAACATTAAATTCTTTCTAATTTTATTACAAATTCAAAAACAAACATGAGAGTTCAGGCAGAGGTACAGTGCTGCTTCTTCTTTAATTTAATACAGTACCCTATTATTCTTTATGACCAATTTACAGTCCTATTTCACTAAAAATGAAAAATTAGTAAACAAACTCAAAACTTATCAAAGATTGCCAACATTGTTTTTTCTTTCCAAATTTCGATAAATAAAATATGATTTCATAGTTTCAATTTGATTTTTATTATGGATGACATCTTTTATTGGTTTTATGTATGTTTACCCTTAAATTTGAATAACAATTAAGCTTATAATGTGGTTCTAAGGACACGTGATTTCACTTAATACCAATTGATAAATATGAAGATTAATAACAGAAATGAACTATAAAGTAAAGCAAACCAGTGTTAGAATGGAACTCAGCCCTCGAGTTTGGATACCCTCGAACTGGTTGATGTAAGAACAATTAAAATATAACAAGCCGATGAACAATAGTATAAATGAGAAAGAGCATTATATTGCTTTGATAACTGTGAACAATGTGTCTTACAAATTATTAGAACCCCTCTTTAAATAATATAAGAATTTCACTTAAGGTACAATTCTAATTACAGAAGAAAATCCTATGATTAGCTAATTAGTCGTTTATGATTTTATCCGTTCCAAGATTTACGCCATGATCCTCGACCATTCACGGATATCTCGCCTTTCTGTTATTGTGCTATCTTCGATCTTGCTCGATGTCTGTCTCATTTGGCTTCGATCTCTACTAGGCTCGATCTCGACAGGTACCTCAATTCTGAACTCGGTACCTTATCCTTGTGATTTAGTTTGTTCCGTTACGAGGCCATCCTTCGATGCAACCTCCCGGTCTCGGTCAAATAGTAAAATCGGGTGGGCTCGGTTTTAACCATATACAAATATTCCCCTCGTTTTTTGGAGTGAAATGACAAGAAACGAATTGAGCCTTTGATTTTCTACCTCAACCTGTCATGACGTCATCCTCGTGACGTAAACGGGAGTGACCGAAACATCTCGTCGGTACAGTTCTGCAAGTCATTAATGGGTGTGAGTTGGTGGTCGCCTACTAGTGCCTTTGAACCATCGCCGTGAATCCAATAAATAGACCCCTTCCTCATAGATTCAAACTTTACTTTCACTTCCTTCTAACTCCAAAGCTTTTACATCTCTTAAGTTCTTCCCTTTTACAAATCTTCAGGTTTTGCTGTTAATTCTTTCTCAAACGTCAAGTCCTATTATCTTCCTCTTCTTCAAACTTACACAAAAATGGCAAAAACATCGAAAACGGTACCAAAAAAAGAAGCTGCTTCATCTTCTCAACCGACCGACGGGAAAATGCTGGTGGAACCCCGTCTTGAGGAATGCTTTCATGGGGGGTCTGCGCTAAACTCTGATTTCAAGACCGATAAAGTCTCGTCGATTCCTGGTCAATGCAAGCCAATGTCGAGTTATATATGCTCGATAACTGAGGGATACCTTAAGAAGATAAAGAAAGACTGCAACTGGGCGGGCAAAGAGGTGGTGATCCTGACCCCCGAAGAAGACATCACCACCCATGTGGAAGGGTTTCTAAGTGTTTACACTTACCCTTTCACGTTGGGCCCTCTCGACCCCGTCATCGTTGATTTTTGCCGTCAATATCAAATAAAAAGGCTAAAGAGCATGAAGCTGATGCTAGAGTGCTGGCCTCTTCCGATGGTGATGATGATGATGGCACCAAGAGCAGGTGTGAGAACCGGGAGGCCCTCGATGGAGAAGAAGTTGTCCCTGAGGAAAATTAGGAATCTTAGGCTTTTTCTTTTTTGATTTTTTGTGAGGGACCCTGATTGGTCCTTGTAAATATTTTCGTATAGATAAAATATCTTTTTTCTCTTTGACTTGCCTTTATTCTATTTCATGCCTCGTGAAAATTCTATTTCATTCATGCCTTCATGCCTTATGGAGATTTTAGGCAACTAGACCGAATTCAGACCAGTGTAGTCTTTAAAATCGAGTGAGTACTTGCTCGAACTTGAAGTAGAGTGACCTTTACATTTTAGTTGAGTAAGGACGATTTCTCGAACTCAAAAAACAAAATTTCCCTTAGGCTCTTGAATTAGGCTGATATGGCCTCAAAAGAATGGCTTTTCCCATTTTTCGGCTTGAAAGATTAATCATAAAAATTTGTCATGCCACGAGATAAATTTATACCCATTAGGTTTTTCGAGGATTGGTGTTATCAAAATTCTTTGCTTTGTTATGCCTTAGCACAAAATTGTCCGAGAGTTCGAACAATTCGCTATCCCCTAGGGTTTTTCGACAGTCGATATTATCGAGACCCTTAGTAATTAAGCCGAGGGTTGCCTTTTTTAACCGATTTATGAGAATATTTGAAGGCATGTTTTATAAAGGAATTCGGATGTCTCCGAACCGTGTTAATTTGGCCGTAGCCTTTAGTTTGGGATTTGCCCCTTAGGCTTGTTTCCCTGCTATACTTTGAACTCGTTCGAAGTGTCAGTCCCCGAGTGGGGTGGACGTGGCCTATAATATCGAGGATTGTCTTTTTAAGGTCTTACGATTTCGAGGTTTAGTAATTTGATCATGTCAATTTTTTGGACGGCAGTCCCCGAGTATAGGGTAAATTATTTGAACTTCAGTTGTGATCGGCCCTTAAGCCAGTTTCCACAATAGATCATAAGTATAAATTTCTCTAAGCCATGGAACATCAGGTAAGGAAAAATGCTTCTTTCAATAGATTATACATGTATACATGTTTTGCCATTAGGGCTCGAGCAATCTACATGGACATGGTTCATTTGACCGTTTGGTCCTTTACCTATTGAGATCCTATTGACACGAAGTATTTTCCTTGTGACTATCCGAGGGTGATGCCCCCCAGTATTCGAGGTTGATTGTAAAGGAGCCTCAGATACTATTGAATTGTTCTAAGTTAGCACGAACAATGGTTGCCTTGTTAAAAACCTCGCCGGAAAAACCCATTTGGGACAAAAACCGGTCTAAGGGAAAAAGAGTGCAACGCGTGCTTTAAGACCTAAGGACTTTGTGTTTGAAGAATCCTTTGGTGTCTTCGATTAAACACCTGCAAATGGTTAGTATAAAATATAAACGAAAATGGAGAAGGTCGTATGAAGGAAAACTTGGCCCGAACTAGGAGTGATATGTTCCAATTGTTTGGTAATTGTTCGCTGTTCATCGTACCAAGTTTGTAGGATCCCTTTCCGATGATATCGAGTACCTGATACGGTCCCTCCTAGTTCGGGCCAAGTTTTCCTTCATTTGGGTCTCGAGTATTGAGGGTGACCTTCCTCAGAACCAAGTCCCCGATTTTTAAGCGTCGAAGATTGGCTCTTCGATTGTAGTACCTTTCGGTCCGCTGTTTCTGTGCGGCCATTTGAACGAGGGCGGCTTCCCGGTTTTCGTCTAGCAATTTGAGGCTTGTATTCATAGCCTCGTGATTTGACTCTTCCGTTGCATATCGAAACCTCACGCTAGGTTCCCCGACTTCAACCGGGATCATAGCTTCGACACCATATACTAAAAAGAACGGTGTTGCCCCCATACTGGATTTTGACGTTGTTCGATACGCCCAAAGGACTTCGGGCAATATTTCTCTCCATTTTCCCTTAGCGTCATTCAATATTTTCTTTAGATTTTGAATGATGGTCTTGTTTATCGATTCGGCCTGTCCGTTCCCACTAGGATGATATGGCGTCGATAAGATCCTTTTTATTTTGTGATCTTCGAGAAACTTTGTCACTTTGCTGCCGACGAATTGCTTTCCATTGTCGCATACGATCTCGGCAAGTATCCCGAATCGGCATATAATCTGGTCCCAGATGAAGTCAATGACTTCTTTCTCTCTAATTTTCTCGAAAGCCTGTGCTTTAACCCACTTAGAGAAATAGTTAGTCATAAACAAAATAAATTTAGCTTTACCCGGGGCCAATGGTAGAGGGCCGATGATATCCATTCCCCATTTCATTAATGGCCATGGGGATAAGACTGAGTGGAGTTGCTCTCCGGGTTGGTGAATCATCGGCGCATACCTTTGACATTTGTCGCACTTTCGAACAAACTCTTTTGTATCCTTTTCTATATCGGCCCAATAGTATCCTGCTTTGATGACTTTGTGAACCAATGATTCGGCACCGGAATGGTTTCCGTAGGTGCCCTCATGGATTTCTCGTAGGACATACTCGATATCTCCTGGCTCCAAACATATTGCCAATGGTCCATCGAACATCCTTCTATATAGTGTTCTATCTTCGGCCAATGTGAATTGTGCGGCTATCGTACGTAGATTCTTCGATTCCTTAGGATCCGATGGAAGCTTCTCGTTCTTTAGGTACTCGATATATTTATTCCTCCAATCCCAGGTCAGACTTGTGGAGTTGATGTCGGTGTGGCCTTCTTCTATTATTGGCCTTGAAAGTTGTACGATGGTCCCGGAGCTAATCTCGTTGTCTTCGGCCGATGACCCCAAATTTGCAAGGGCATCGGCCTCGTTGTTTTGTTCATGAGGCACATGCTATAGGGTCCATTCTTTAAACCGATGTAGAGTCACATGTAGTTTGTCCAAGTACATCTGCATTCGATCTTCTCGAACCTCGAAGGTTCTGTTGACTTGGTTTACCACGAGCAGGGAGTCAAATTTGGCCTCGATGACCTCTTCTCCCAAACCTTTGGCTAGCTCGAGACCTGCAATCATGACCTCGTACTCGGCCTCATTGTTAGTTAACTTGGAAGTTTTGATAGCTTGTCTTATTTTATTACCCGTGGGCGGCTTCAAAATGATGCCTAGCCCGGACCCCTTAACATTCGAAGCGCCGTCTGTGAAGAGGGTGCTCACCCCCGATGATGTACCCGACTTTAATAATAGTTCCTTTTCGACCTCGGGCACGAGGGTTGGCGTAATTGCAAAATATTGCGAAGGGAATAAGTAGTCACCACACAGATCGGATGACGCATAAAATATGGTTTTAATTTCCTAGAGCCACTTATTAGGGCAAGTGCTAATTTTTCTATGTGTGGGTACCGGGTCTCGGCCTCACCTAAAGTTCGACTAACATAGTAAACAGGAAATTGCGTACCTTGCTCTTCTTGGACTAGGACCCCACTTACCGCAATTTTTTATACTGCTAAGTACAAGTAGAGTTGCTCGTTCGCTTTCGGAGTATGAAGCAGTGGCGGGCTCGAGAGGTAGCGCTTTAATTCTTCCAATGCTTGTTGGCATTCCGGGGTCCATGCAAAATTGTTCTTCTTTTTGAGCAGTGAGAAGAAACTGTGACTTCTATCTGAAGACCTCGAGATGAATCGGCCTAGGGCGGCTATGCGCCCTGTTAATCTTTGTACGGCCTTAACATTGTCCACGACTGTGATGTCTTTGATTACCTTGATCTTATCGGGGTTGATTTCGATCCCCCGATTTGATACCATAAAGCCGAGGAACTTGCTCGAGCCGACCCCGAATGCACATTTCTCCGAGTTGAGTTTCATGTAGTATTTCCTTAGTATATCGAAGGTCTCCTGCAAATGCGTCAAATGGTCCTCTGCTTGCAGGGACTTAACAAGCATATCGTCAATATAAACCACCATTTATTAACCTATTTTCTCTGCGAACATTGGATTTACTAAGCATTAATAAGTGGCACCAGTATTTTTTAGTCCAAAAAGCATTACATTATAACAATAAGAGTCGTACTTAGTGATGAACGAAGTATTTTCTTGATCCTCCAGGTTCATTTGTATTTGATTGTACCCGGAGTAGGAATTGTGAAAACAATGGATCTCGTGGCCGGTCGTGGCATCGATCATGCGGTCAATATAAGGCAGAGGAAAAGAGTCTTTAGGACATGCTTTTTTTAAATCTTTATAGTCTATGCACATTCTAAGTTTATTTCCCTTTATAGGGACTACGACTACGTTTGCTAACCATTCGGGATATTTTACTTCCCGAATGGATCCTATTTTGAGAAGTTTGTCTACCTCGTCCTTGATGAATGCAAGTTTTACCTCGGACTGGGGCCTTCTCTTTTGTTTTACTGGGCAGAACTTCGGGTCCAAGCTCAGTCGATGTGTAGTGATCTCCGGCGGGGTCCCTGTCATATCTAGGTGGGACCAAATCCATATTATTGATAAGAAATTTAATGAGTTTTTCCCTGAGCTCGGGGGTTAACCTCGTACCTAGGTATACCTTTCGATCGGGTAGATGCTCGATCAGTATGACTTGCTCCAGCTCTTCGACTGTCGATTTGGTGGCGTCGGAATCCTCGGGGATTATGAAGGATCGAGGGGTCCAGTAGTCATCATCATCGTCCGTTCCCTGCTTCTCCAACTGAGTCGAGCTGGTGGTTGCTATTTAGCTTCTTGTTTTCCTTTGGACTCTGATCCCTTTGTTGACGAAAGCGATGATACTGGTATTACTTTGTCGACCGCAAACATCTCTTTGGTAGCATGTTGTTCCCCATACGCCATTTTTACTCCATCCGATGTTGGGAACTTAGCATTTGGTGAAGGGTTGAGGGGATCGCCCTCATGTTGTGGATCCAGGGTCTTCCGAGCAGTGCGTTGCATCTCATATCGCCCTCGATCACATGGAACTTTGTTTCTTGAATAGTTCCGGCTACAATTACTAGTAGAATGATATCATCTTTAGTTGTTTCACTCGCCATGTTGAAGCCATTGATAATCCGAGCTACGGGTACAATCTGATCTTATAGGCCGATCTGCTCCACAACCCTCGATCGAATAATATTGGACGAGCTTCCTGGATCTTATTTTATTCACAGGGATAGAGATTACCAATGCATCATTGTGGGGTTGTAAGATCCCTTCCGCTTCCTCATCGTTGAATGATAAAGTGCCTTCTGGTACATAATCTTGAGTTCGTTTTTCCCTGGTGATCGATACCTTAGTGCAATTGAAAACGGGCCCTTGTGGAATATCGATCCCACCAACGATCATGTGAATCACGTGCTGTGGTTCTTCCTGCTCATTTTTCATGTTTGCATCACTATCTCTGAAATGGTTTTTAGCTCGGTCACTCAAGAATTCTCAAAGGTGACCCTTGTTGAATAGATGGGCCACCTTCTCCCTTAGTTGTCTGCAGTCTTCGGTTCTATGACCATGCGTACCATGGTATTTGCATATTTGATTGGGGTTTCTTTGGGATGAATCGGTTTGTAGGGGTCTAGGCCATCTAGTATCTTTGATTCTCCCAATGGCTGACACAATACCTGATGCGTCGATGCTGAAGTTGTATTCTAATAATCATAGTGCTTCTGTGGGATCGGCATGTTTATCGAAGCCACTTTTGCTCATCAGCCCTCGAGAGCTCTGTCCTCTATCGTTCCTTCGATCATTTTGGATGGGATTGCATCCTGGGCCGTTGTTTCTACGATCTGCGATGTATGGTTGATATCGATCTCTGTTTGACCGGGGTTCGCTGTCGATATCCCTTTGAGTTCTCCCGACGGTCCTGTTTGGATAAACGGAACCGGAAGGGGTCCCTAATTGATCATCCTCGACCCTGATCTTTGACTGGTACTGATTATGTACATCGGCCCAGGTTACCGCTGGATATTCAATTAAATTCTGCTTTAGCTATCGTGATGCCACCGAACTTCGTTCGTTCAAACCTTGAGTAAAGGCTTAAACAGCCCAATCGTCTGTGACCGGTGGTAGTTCCATGCATTCCATCTAGAACTGAGATACGAATTCCCTCAACATTTCGTTGTCTTTTTGTTTCACCTTGAAGAGGTTCGACTTCCTAGTCCCAACCTTTTATTTCTCTGGCATGTGCCTTTACGAAGGAGTCTGCAAGCATGGCAAAGGAATCGATGGAATTAGGCGGCAAATTGCGGTACCATATCATTGCTCCTTTCGACAAGGTTTCTCCAAATTTCTTCAGTAGGACAGATTCAATCTCATCGTCTTCCAAGTCATTCCCTTTTATTAAGCATGTATAAGAAGTGACATGCTCATTAGGGTCGGTGGTCCCATTGTACTTAGGAATTTCTGGCATTCAGAATTTCTTTGGAATGGGTTTCGAAGCCACACTTGGAGGGAAAGGCTTCTGTACGAATTTCTTTGAATCTATACCATTTAGAATCGGCGGTGCCCCCGTTATTTGGTCAACCCGAGAGATGTATGTCTCTACTTTCTTTTCATTTGCGTCGATTTTCTTTTCTCCCGATTCAATCCGTTTAGTGAGCTCCTCGAGCATTTTCATAATGGCGGGGTCAGTCCCCGATTCGTTGGCGTTCGAACTTTCCGACACAGGCTCGGTCCCGTGGACGACTTCTGGTTCGATCCTACTCAGTGTTCGGTGCTGTTTTTGTAGTTGTGCTATAGCGGTTTGTTGAGCCTATAACATTTCGAATATCAATTGGAGGCTAACTCCACCATCTTCTCTACCCTGCGTACCTCGACCACCTGATTGAACTTCCCTACATACGCTACCTTCGGGATCAATGCCCAAATTTACCTTTAGGGCGACATGTGAACTGACATCGACGGGATTTGCAATTGGTGCTACCTCGAGGTCAGCTTGAGGCGCCTCGATCCCTTGGGTGACTATATTGTCATTTTCCCCGTGAAATTCGAGGCCGTTGTCACTATGTGTAGGCGCTGCTTGTGAGTTTGACATATTTATCCTGAAAACAAAGATTCTTACGAGAACAAGTGTAAAGCAGTGTGTCTTATCGGAATCAGTATTAAGCAATCACTATTATCCTTAGCCCCACGGTGGACGCCAAACTGTTTACCCTTAAAATTGGATAATAATTAAACTTATAATGTGGTTCTAAGGACACGTGATTTCACTTAATACCAATTGATACATATGAAGGTTTGTCACTTTGTTGCCGATGAATTGCTTTTTAGTGTCGCATACGATCTCGGCAGGCATCCCGAATCGGCATATAATGTGGTCCCAGATGAAGTCAATGACTTCTTTCTCTCTAATTTTCTCGAATGCCTATGCTTCAACCCACTTAGAGAAATAGTTAGTCATAAACAAAATAAATTTAGATTTTACCTGAGGCCGATGGTAGAGGGTCGACGATATCCATTCCCCATTTCATGAATGGCAATGGGGATAAGACTGAGTGGAGTTGCTCTCCGGGTTGGTGAATCATCGGCGCATATCTTTGACATTTGTCGCACTTTCGAACAAACTCTTTTGTATCCTTTTCTATATCGTCCCAATAGTATCCTGCTCTGATGACTTTGTGAACCAATGATTCGGCACCGGAATGGTTTCCGCAGGTGCCCTCGTGGATTTTCGTAAGACGTAGTCAGTATCTCCTGGTTCCAAACATATTGCCAATTGTCCATCGAACATCCTTCGATATAGTGTTCCATCTTCGGCCAATGTGAATCGTGCGACTTTCGTACGTAAAGTCCTAGATTCCTTAGGATCCGATGGAAGCTTCTCGTTCTTTAGGTACTCGATATATTTGTTCCTCCAATCCCAAGCAAGACTTGTGGAGTTGATTTCGGTGTGGCCTTCTTTGATTATTAGCCTTGAAAGTTGTACGACAGTCCCCGATCTAATCTCGTTGTCTTCAACTGATGACCCCAAATTTGCAATGGCATGGCCTTGTTGTTTTGTTCTCGAGGCACATGATGTAGGGTCCGTTCTTTAAACCGATATAGAGTCACATGTAGTTTGTCCAAGTACCTCTGCATTTAATCGTCTCGAACCTCGAAGGTTCTGTTGACTTGGTTTACCACAAGCAGGGAGTCACATTTGGCCTCGATGACATCTACTCCGAAACATTTAGCTAACTCGAGACCTGCAATCATGGCCTCGTACTCAGCCTCATTGTTAGTTAACTTGGAAGTTTTGATAGCTTGTCTAATTTTATTACCCGTGTGCGGCTTCAAAATGATGCCTAGCCCGGACCCCTTCACGTTCGAAGCGCCGTCTGTGAAGAGGGTCCACATCCTAGATGATGTACCCGACTTTAATAATAGTTCCTTTTCGACATCGGGTACGAGGGTTGGAGTAAAGTCGGCCACGAAGTACGCTATGATTTGTGACTTTATGGTCATTCGGGGCCGATACTCGATATCGTACCCATTGATCTCGACTGCCCATTTGGCCAATCGGCCCGAAAGTTCGGGCTTATGCAAAATATTACGAAGGGGATAAGTAGTCACCACATAGATCGGATGACGCTGAAAATATGGTTTTAATTTCCTAGAGGCGCTTATTAGGGAAAGAGCTAATTTTTCTATGTACGGGTACCGGGTCTCGGCCTCACCTAAAGTTCGACTAACATAGTAAATAGGAAATTGCATACCTTGCTCTTCTTGGACTAGGTACCCACTTACCGCGATTTTCGATACTGCTAAGTACAAGTAGAGTTGCTTGTTCGCTTTCGGAGTATGAAGCAGTGGCGGGCTCGAGACGTAGCGCTTTAATTCTTCGAATGCTTGTTGGCATTCCGGGGTCCATGCAAAATTGTTCTTCTTTTTGAGCAGTGAGAAGAACCTGTGACTTCTATCTGAAGACCTCGAGATAAATCGGCCTAGGGCGGCTATGCGCCCTGTTAATCTTTGTACGGCCTTAACATTGTCCATGACCGTGATGTCTTTGATTACCTTGATCTTATCGGGGTTGATTTCGATCTCCTGATTTGATACCATAAAGCCGATGAACTTGCTCGAGCCGACCCCAAATGCACATTTCTCCGAGTTGAGTTTCATGTAGTATTTCCTTAGTATATCGAAGGTCTCCTGCAAATGTGTCAAATGGTCCTCTGCTCGCAGGGACTTAACTAGTATATCGTCAATATAAACCACCATTTATTAACTTATTTGCTCTTCGAACATTCGATTTACTAAGCGTTAATAAGTGGCACCAACATTTTTTAGTCAAAACGGCATTACATTATAACAATAGGTGTCGTACTTAGTGATGAACGAAGTCTTTTCTTGATCCTCCGGGTTCATTTGTATTTGATTGTACCCGGAGTAGGTATCGTGAAAATAAAGGATCTCGTGGCCGGTCGTGGCATCGATCATGCGGTCAATATTCGGCAGAGGAAAAGAGTTTTTAGGACATGCTTTGTTTAAATCTTTATAGTCTATGCACATTCTAAGTTTATTTCCCTTTTTAGGGACTACGACTATGTTTGCTAACCATTCAGGATATTTTACTTCCCGAATGGATCCTATTTTGAGAAGTTTATCTACCTCGTCCTTGATGAATGCATGTTTTACCTCGTACTGGGGCCTTCTTTTTTGTTTTACGGGGCGAAACTTCGGGTCCAAGCTCAGTCAATGTGTAGTGATCTCCGGCGGGGTCCCTGTCATATCTAGGTGGGACCAAATCCATATTATTGATAAGAAATTTAATGAGTTTTTCCCTGAGCTCGGGGGTTAACCCCGTACCCAGATATGCCTTTCGATCGGGTAGATGCTCGATCAGTATGACTTGCTCCAGCTCTTCGACTGTCGATTTGGTGGCGTCGGAATCCTCGGGGATTATGATGGATCGAGGGATCCAATAGTCATCGTCCTTGTCCGTTCCCTGCTTCTCCGACTGAGTCGAGCTGGTGGTTGCTATTTAGCTTCTTGTTTTCCTTTGGACTCTGATCCATTTGTTAACGAAAGCGCTGATACTGGTATTACTTCGTCGACCGCAAATATCTCTTTGGTAGCATGTTATTCCCCATACACCATTTTTACTTCATCCGATGTTGGGAACTTAGCATTTGGTGAAGGGTTGAGGGGATCGCCCTCATGTTGTGGATCCAGGGTCTTCCGAGCAGTGCGTTGTATCTCATATCGCCCTCGATCGCATGGAACTTTGTTTCTTGAATAGTTCCGGCTACAATTACTGGTAGGATGATTTCATCTTTAGTTGTTTCACTCGCCATGCTGAAGCCATTGATAATCCGAGCTACGGGTACGATCTGATCTTGTAGGCCGATCTGCTCCATGACCCTCGATCGAATAATATTGGCCGAGCTTCCTGGATCAATTAAAACACATTTAACCTGAATTTTATTCACAGGGATAGAGATTACCAATGCATCATTGTGGGGTTGTAAGATCCCTTCCGCTTCCTCATCGTTGAATGATAAAGTGCCTTCTGGTACATAATCTCGAGTTCGTTTTTCCCTGGTGATCGATACTTTAGTGCGTTTGAAAACGGGCCCATGTGGAATATCGATCCCACCAACGATCATGTGAATCACGTGTTGTGGTTCTTCCTGCTCGTTTTTCTTGTTTGAATCACTATCTCTGAAATGGTTTTTAGCTCGGTCACTCAAGAATTCTCGAAGGTGACCCTTGTTGAATAGACGGGCCACCTTCTCCCTTAGTTGTCTGCAATCTTCGGTTCTATGACCATGTGTAGGGGTCTGGGCCATCTAGTATCTTTGATTCTCCCAATGGCTGACACAATACCTGATGCGTCGATGCTGAAGTTTTATTTTGATAATCATGGTGCTTCTGTGGGATCGGCATGTTTATCGAAGACACTTTAGCTCATCAGCCCTCGAGAGCTCTGTCCTCGATCATTCCTTCGATCATTTTGGATGGGATTGCATTATGTGCCACTGTTTCTACGATCTGCGTTGTATGGTAGATATTGATCTCTATTTGATCGGAGTTCGCTGTCGATATCCCTTTGAGTTCTGCCGACGACCCTGTTTGGATAAACGGAACCGGAAGGGGTCCCCAATTGATCATCCTTGACCCTGATCTTTGACCGGTACCGATTATGTACATCGGCCCAGGTTACCGCTGGATATTCAATTAAATTCTGCTTTAGCTATCATGATGCCACCGAACTTCGTTCGTTCAAACCTTGATTAAAGGCTTGAACAGCCCAATCGTCTATGACCGGTGGTAGTTCCATGCATTCCATCTAGAACCGAGACATGAATTCCCTCAACATTTCGTTATCTTTTTGTTTCACCTTGAAGAGGTCCGACTTCCTAATCGCAACCTTTTATTGCTCTGGCATGTGCCTTTACGAAGGAGTCTACATGCATGGCGAAGGAATCGATTGAATTAGGCGGCAAATTGTGGTACCATATCATTGCTCCTTTCGGCAAGGTTTCTCCAAATTTCTTCAGTAGAACAGATTCAATCTCATCATCTTCCAAGTCATTCCTTTTTATTGCGCATGTATAAGAAGTGACATGCTCATTAGGGTCGGTGGTCCCATTGTACTTAGGAAGTTCTGGCATTCGGAATTTCTTCAGAATGGGTTTTGGAGCCGCACTTGGAGGGAAAGGCTTCTGTACGAATTTCTTTGGATCTATACCCTTTAGAATCGGCGGTGCCCCCGTTATTTGGTCAACCCGTGAGTTGTATGTCTCCACTTTCTTGTCATTTGTCTCGATTTTCTTTTCTCCTGATTCAATCCGTTTAGTGAGCTCCTCGAGCATTTTCATAATGGTGGGGTCAGTCCCCGATTCATTGGCGTTCCACCTTTCCGGCACAGGCTCAGTCCTGTGGACGACTTCTGGATCGATCCTACTCGGTGTTCGGTGTTGATTTTGTAGTTGTTCTATAGCTGCTTGTTGAGCCTGTAACATTTCGAATATCAATTGGAGGCTAACACTACCATCTTCTCCGCCCTGCGTACCTCGACTACCTGATTGAACTTCCCTGCGTGCGCTGCCTTCGGGATCAATGCCCAAATTTGTATTTAGGGCAACATGTGAACTGACATCGAAGGAATTTGCAATTGGCGCTCCCTCGATGCCAGCTTGAGGCGCCTCGATCCCTAGGGCGGCTATATTTTTATTTTCCCCGTGAAATCCGAAGCCGTTGTCACCATGTGTAGGCGTTGCTTGTGAGTTTGACATGTTTATAGTGAAAATAAAGATTCTTACGAGAACAAGTATAAAGCAGTGTGTGTTATCAGAATCAGTATTAAGCAATCACTATTATCCTTGGCCCCAAGGTGGGCGCAAAACTGTTTACCCTTAAAATTGGATAACAATTAAACTTATAATGTAGTTCTAAGGACAAGTGATTTCACTTAATACCAATTGATAAATATGAAGATTAATAACAGAAATGAACTATAAAGCAAAGCAAACAAGTGTTAGAATGGAACTCAGCCCTCGAGTTTGGATACCCTCGAACTGGTTGATGTAAGAACAATTAAAATATAACAAGCTGATGAACAATAGTATAAACGAGAAAGAGAATTATATTGCTTTGATTTTTGTGAACAATGTGTCTTACAAATGATTAGAACCCCCCTTTAAATAGTAAAGGAATTTCGCTTATAGTATAATTCTAATTACATAAGAAAATCTCATGATTAGCTAATTAACCATTTCTGATTTGATCCGTTCCGAGATTTACGCTATGATCCTCGACCAGTCACGTATATCTCGCATTTCTATTATTGTGCTATCTTCGATCTTGCTCGATGTCTGCCTCATTTGGCTTCGATTGCTACTAGCCTCGATCTCGACATATACCTCGATTCTGAACTCGGTATCTTATCCTCGTGATTTAGTCTGTTCCGTTATGAGGTCATCCTTGGATACAACCTCCCGGTCTCGGTCAAATAGTAAAATCGGGTGTGCCCGGTTTTAACCGTATACAATGTATTTTATAATGAGTGAGTACTGGCTATTTTAAAAAATTGAAATATCAATATTCCTTTTGAGGATGTGATAGTCATTATCCAAGTGAAAGATAAACCAATATAAGCAAACTAAGTGGTCATGTCCAAACGGGCTCTAAATAGCTTAAAAGGGGAATTAAGTAAGTACGGATTTGCTAGAAAGAATTAAAAAAACAAAAAGGATGAGAAAGAGGAGAACTAGCAATTGTAAAGGTTCATATAAAAAACAAAGAAGAGCATGTGATAGTTATGTTATTTATTTTGGAACTCGATAGATAATTCATATAAAAATAGTTGAATTGCTCCTAAATAGATGGATAACATTAAACACTAAGTTATGGGAGGATTTGATTATTTTTTCCTTTTCTTCGGATAGCGTTTACTATAACAAATGAAAAAGACAAATACTTCCGATCATGTCCATCCCCTATATTGGCTTGTATTTGCATAAGATTTTCTCTCACAAGAATAAGTAAATGTCATATATTGTAAAGCGATATCAATGTCCACAACAAGAATTTTGTCATACCTACCTAACTGAATGTGCAAGTTAAACAATGTAACTAATTATTTTATATATATTCAGTTGTCAAGTCGGTCAAATAGGCTCATATATAATTTACCATTATGAACTTGACATGGAATTGAACTGATTGAAATGAGATAAGAAATTTGTACTGAATAATTAGGGATACACGTGCAACGCACGTGTTCAAAAACTAGTTATACTAAAAGTACGAAGCTCCAAATGTCAAAGTCGAATTACCAAAATATCCATAAAAATTGAAGGACTATTTTACCCATTAATTATATATACACTACTTCATTAATATTCTTGTACTCAAAAGTAAACTTACCTTCCAATAAATAATAAATTTGTACTACTTAATGCAGCCTATTCAACTACAAAGTATTGCTTTCATCTTCCGATACTTCATCGCAAATGTACATACTATCTCAACCTTTAGGAATAAATTTTTACCCTAAGTAAATCATTACATCAACCAAATAGGAAAGGGGTTTATACACGATGATATATAAAGGGTGATGGAAAAAACTTGCCCCATCAATTCTTGAGAAGAAAAATCACTTTGTGAAAGTGAGAGTGCAATACAAGGAGAGAAAATACAATTACAAGAAAAGTATTTCTTGTTCTTCTATCTTTGGGTTGAGATTGTTGAGAAAATTTTCAACATAATTTTTTCGTTTAGTTTGTTCGCGTGTTTCATTGATCAAAGAGTTGATAACAAGAATCAGTCTCGGTGTGGATATGCATAGAGTCTTCGCACTATCGAAGAAATCTTTGTAACGTGACTCTCTTCACCAGATACATCTAAAATCCGATCTTTGACATGTAAATAAATTTTAAACACGAAAAGATCTTTCTAGGATTTTTATTGTCTTCCGATCCGTGTTATGAATATCTATATGCAATCCTTCGGTTTGTAAGTACAATGTGGCTAGCACCCTCTTGTCTTTTTACTAACATTAAATTCTTTCCAATTTTGTTAGAAATTCAAAAACAAAAATGAGAGTTATGTGTAGTACTATCAATGTAGAGCATCATGTATAGCAATTAATATGAAGAATTTTGGGGCCACCTTTTTACATGTGGTTTAAATTTTGTAACTAACGCTGCATTGGTGATATATGTGGAAATGTAACGAATGGTTTTATCTGCATTTGATCTGAAGTTACACTAAACAAAACCGGCTTCACTATCGTGAGAGGTTCAATCAATGAGTTAAGAATATCCAAAACCATCACAACATATGAAGCTAGTTCTATCCAGCTCTAGTTCTTGTGGTGACACCTACATTCAGCTCGAGAACTAGCAGGACTTTCAAAAATTAAAATATTTCACTATATTAGTAACAGAAACAGTGAATCTTTATACAAGTCATGGAAATAGCTGCACATAACCTGTCACAATTGCAATGTCTAAAGTGACAAGGGGTGTAAGGATGACGGAATTTCCAATTGTAGCAAAGGATACTGAGTCATTCCTCTGAAAAACTTCATTCAAGTAGGCTTGTCTTTTGATATTTCTCTTCTGTGAAATAATTAAGAACTTGGTGCTAACCTTCTTCAGATTCTTCAAGGGAATGCTGAAGTAATCATCTCGATCTCCAACCAACTTAGAAAGCTGATCAAGAATTGTAGGGATTACCAGATATACTATCACTTTCATAACCTGACCAAGGATCTAGTCAGTGATGGTAAGGAATAACTAAAGGGTTATTCCGCTCTCAATTACAAAAGCGGAAAGGAAGCAAAGATCTAGTCAGTTGCAATTCTTCTCACGTTAATATAATACTCCTTCCGTTTCAATTTATGTGAACCAATTTTTTTTTTAGTCCGTGCAAAAAAGAATGACCTCTTTCCTAATTTGGAAATAATTTACCTTTATGCAATGATTTATAGCCACACAAAATATATCTGCCTCATTTTATACTACAAGTTCAAAAGTCTTCTCTCTTTTCTTAAACTTCGTGTCCAGTCAAATGGGTTCACATAAATTGAAACGAAAGGAGTAAAAAATATATTTCAAAATATTGAATTTTGAGAAGCGAAAAATAACATAATTTGGGACGGATGGAGTATATCATACAATAATTTTCTTCATACATGGGTGATGTTTGGCCATAATTCATTATTTACCTTACATTTTGGTATTTCACTATTAAATTGTGCGAGACTTGAGCTTAATTGAGTTGTTTTTATGTGTAGTGTGGGGTCCATCCTATGAATGTGAAAGGAAGACAAACTTACTTTGACTTAAAGTACCATACTGCCAAATCTATAGGAAATGTGATTTGGGTTGGCAGATTTTTCATTGCTTTCACAAGGTGAAAGTTTGACATTTATATTATGATAATGTCATCCATGATGCAAGCAAGGAGAATTGGACGTCTATAAATAGATAGCTCCTGATTCAGTTGAAGATACACAAAACAAAGAGAGAAAGAAAGAGTGAGATTTTACAGACAATGTATAAGAAAATAGTGTGTGAGAAAAATAGAGAGTGAGCAATATTGTAGTGAAGTGGGAATATCAAAATAGAGTTATTTATTTTGAATGTTGTAGTGGTCTTTAGAATATTTTACTCGGACCTACAAACTGTAAAATTCCTTGCTATAGTGATATCAGTTGCTCGTCTCGAGGCCGTGATTTTTCCCTTATTCAGAAGGGTTTTTCACGTAAAAATCTTGGTGCTACATTATTATTCCGCTATTATTACTGTGAACATTATTTCTGTAGGGGGTTTATTCCCAACAACTGGTATCAGAGCACGGGTTCTGCTCGTTCACAGAAATACTATTCACTATCGGTAATACTATACTCGGTGAAAAAAAATATTTGGAGTAAAGTACGAGGTAGTAAAATTTAACGGAGAGAGCGGTTTCTCAACATGGCAAAGAAGGATGAGAGATATGCTCATCCAACAAGGATTACACAAGGTACTAGATGCTGATGCCAAAATGCCTGATACCATGAAAGCTGAGGATTTGGCTGACTTGGATGAAAGGACTGCTAGTGCAATCAGGTTGCACTTATCAGATGATGTGGTAAATAACATCATTGATGAAGACAACGCATGTGGCTTTTGGACAAGGTTGGAAAGCCTATACATGTCCAAAATGCTAACAAAAAAATTGTACCTGAAGAAACAGTTATACGCCCTACACATGGGTGAAGGTACCAATTTTTTATCACATTTAAATATGTTTAACGGAATAATCACATAGCTCGCCAATCTCGGAGTGAAAATCGAGAAAGAAGATAAAGCCATTTTGCTATTGAAGTCGTTGCTATCTTCGTACGATAAGCTGGCAACAACCATCCTGAATGGTAAGACTACCATTGAGTTGACCGATGTCACATCGGCTCTTCTACTCAATGAGAAGATGAGAAAGAAGCCTGAAAATCAATGGCATGCTCTTATCACATAAGGTAGAGGAAGGAGTTATCAATGGAGTTCGAGAAACTATGGTAAATCTGGAGCTCGTGAGAAGTCTAAGAACCGATCCAAATCAAGAGCTAGGAATTGCTACAATTGTGATCAACCAGGTCACTTCAAAAGAGATTGCCCAAATCCAAGGAAGGGCAAAGGTGAAACTAGTGGCCAGAAGAATGACGACAACACAACCACCATGGTGTAAAATAATGATAATGTTTTCCTCTTTATAAAAGAGGAAGAGGAATGCATTCACTTATCAGGTCCAAAGTCGGAATGTGTGGTTGATACAGCAACATCTTACCATGCCATACCGGTAAGAGATCTTTTTTGCAGATATGTAGCAGGTGATTTCGGCCTTGTGATAATGGGTAACACAAGTTACTCAAAGATTGCGGGGATTGGTGACATTTGTATCAAGACAAATGTCGGATGCACATTAGTTTTGAAGGACGTGCGACATGTACCTGATTTGCGGATGAACTTGATCTCGATAATTGTTTTAGACCGAGATGGATACGAGAACTATTTTGCAAATCAAAATTGGAGACTCACCAAGGGATCATGGGTGATTGCAAAAGGGAGTTGCTCATGGCACGTTGTACAGAACAAATGCAGAAATATGCTAAGGTGAATTGAACGCGGCACAAGATGAGATTTTTGCAGATTTGTGGCACAAAAGAATGGGTCATATGAGTGAGAAGGGATTGCAGATTCTTGCCAAGAAATCACTCATTTCTTATGCCAAAGGTAAAACGGTAAAACCTTGTGATTACTGTTTATTTGGTAAGCAGCATAGAGTATCATTTCAGACATCGTCTGAAAGTAAATTGAATATACTTGATTTGGTATATTCTGATGTTTGTAGTCCAATAGAAATTGAATCGATGGGAGGTAACAAATATTTTGTTACTTTTATTGATGATGCTTCACGAAAATTATGGGTTTATATTTTGAAAAACAAAGATCAGGTGTTTCAAGTTTTCCAGAAGTTTTATGCTATGGTGAAAAGGGAGACAGGCCAAAAACTAAAGCGTCTCCAAAGTGACAATGGAGGTGAGTACACTTCAAGGGAATTTGAAGAGTACTGTTCGAGCCATGGGATCAGACATGAAAAGACAGTTCCTGGAACCCCACAACACAATAACGTAGCCGAAAGGATGAACCGCACTACTGTGGAGAAGGTGTGAAGCATGCTCAGAATGGCTAAACTGCCTAAGTCATTCTGGGGTGAAGCAGTTCAGACAGCCTGTTACCTGATCAATGGGATTCCATCAGTTCCGTTGGCGTTGACATCCTAGAGAGAGTTTGGACCAACAAGGAGGTGTCCTACTCGCATATGAAGGTGTTCAGTTGCAGAGCTTTTGCACATGTACCAAAAGAGCAAAGAACAAAGCTGAATGATAAATTTGTTCCTTGCATATTCATCGGATATGGAGATGAAGATTTCAGATACAGATTGTGGGATCCTGTAAAGAAGAAGGTCATCATAAGCAGAGATGTAGTCTTCCGAGAAACTGAAGTTGGAACTGCTGATGATATGCCAGAGAAGGCCAAGAATGGTATAATTCCTTACCTTGTTACTATTCCTTCTACTTCTAACAATCCCACAAGTGCAGAAAGTAGGACCGACGAAGTTGCCAAGCAGGGGGAGCAACCTGGTGAGGTTATTGAGCAGGGGGAGCAACTTGATGATGGTGTCGAGCAAGTGGAGCACCCCATTCAGGAAGAAGAACAACCTCAACCTCTGAGGAGATCAGAGAGGCCAAGGGTAGAGTCATGTAGGTACCCTTCCACTGAGTATGTCCTTATCAGTGATGAAGGGGAGCCAGAAAGTCTTAAGTAGGTGTTGTCTCATCTAGAAAAGAACCAGTGGATGAAAGCCATGCAAGAAGAGATGGAATCTCTACAGAAAAATTGCACGTACAAGCTGGTTGAACTTCCAAAGGGTAAAAGACCACTCAAATGCAAATGGGTATTCAAACTGAAAAAAGATGAAAATGGCAAGCTTGTCAGATACAAAGCTCGATTGGTGGTAAAAGGCTTCGAACAGAAGAAAGGTATTGATTTTGAAAAACATTTCTCACCTGTTGTCAAAATGACTTCTATTCAAATAATTTTGAGTTTAGCAGCTAGCCTAGATCTTGAAGTGGAGCAGTTGGACGTGAAAACTACATTTCTTCATAGAGATTTGGAAAAGGTGATCTATATGGAGCAGCCAGAAGAATTTGAAGTAGCTGAAAGGAAACACATGGTGTGCAAACTAAATAAGAGTTTTTATGGGTTGAAACAGGCACCAAGGCAGTGGTACAAGAAGTTTGACTCATTCATGAAAAGTCAAACTTATACAAAGACATATTCTGATCCATTTGTATACTTCAAAAGGTTTTCTGACAACAACTTTATTATTTTGTTGTTGTATGTGGATGACATATTAATTATAGGAATAAACAAGGGGCTGATCGCAAAGTTGAAGGATGATTTGTTCAAGTCATTTGATATGAAGGACTTGGGCCTAGCACTTCTGGGTATGAAGATAGTTCGAGAGCGAACAAGAAGAAAGTTGTGGCTGTCTCGGGAGAAGTACATTAAATGTGTCCTGGAACGCTTCAACATGAAGAATGCTAAGCCAGTCAGCATACCTCTTGCTAGTCATCTAAAGTTGAGCAAGAAGATGTGTCCTACAACAGTGGAGGAGAAAGGGAACATGGCTAGAATTCCTTATTCTTCAGCAGTCGGAAGATTGATGTATGCAATTATATGCACCAGACGTAATATTGCTCATGCAGTTGGTGTTGTTAGCAGATTCCTTGAAAATCCTGGAAAGGAACAGTGGGAAGCAGTCAAGTGGATACTCAGGTACCTAAAAGGTACTGTAAGAGATTGCTTGTGTTTTGGAGGATCTGATCCAATCTTGAAGGGCTACACGGATTCTGATATGACAGGTGATCTTGATAATCTTAAATCTACTATAGGATACCTGTTCACATTTTTAGGGGGAGCTATATCATGGCAGTCGAAATTGCAGAAGTGTGTTTCACTCTCTACAACTTAAGAAGAGTATATTGTCGCTACTGAAGCTGGCAAGGAGATGGTTTGGATGAAACTGTTCCTTCGAGAGCTTGGACTACATCAAAACGAGTATGTCGTCTATTGTGACAGTCAAAATACAATAGACCTGAGAAACAAATACCATGTATCATGCAAGGACGAAGTATATCGACATAAGACATCACTGGATTAGAGAAAGAATAGATGATAGATCTATACAGGTCAAGAAGATCCATACAAGCGAAAATCCTTCGGATATGCTGACTAAGGTGGTTCTAAGAGAGAAGTTCGAGCTATGCAAAGAACTTGTTGGCATGAAATCTATATGAAAAACTGGAGATACCTCCTTCAGGTGCATGGGACTGGAGGGGGAGATTGTGGGGTACATCTCATGAACGTGAAAGGAAGACAAACTTCCTTTCACATAAAGTACCATGCTGCCAAATCTACAGGAAATGTGATTTGGGTTGGCAGATTTTACATTGCTTTCACAAGGTGAAAGTTTGACATTTATATTATGATAATGTCATCCATGATGCAAGCAAGGAGAATTGGACGTCTATAAATAGATAGTTCCTGATCCAGTTGAAGATACACAAAACAAAGAGAGAAAGAAAGAGATAGGTTTCACAGATAAGGTATAAGAAAATAATCTGTGAGAAAAATAGAGAGTGAGTGATATTGTAGTGAGGTGGGAATATCAAAAGAGGGTTATTTCTTTTGAGTGTTGTAGTGGTCTTTGGAGTATTTTACTCGGATCTACAAAGTGTAAAATTCCTTGCTATAGTGATATCAGTTACTCGTCTCGGGGCCGTAGTTATTTCCTTATTCAAAAGGGTTTTTCACGTAAAAATCTTGGTGTCATTATCACTCTTTTATTCTTGCTAATTACCGTAAATCGGTGCTACGTTATTATTCCGCTTTTATTACTGTGAATATTATTTCTGTAGGGGAGTTTATTCCCAACATGTAGGAGCATGGAATGTGAAGAGGAATGAAAGTTGGACAAAAGGATCTTGAAAATAGAAGAAAAGAGCACGAAAGAAAAAATCATGCAAGAAGGAGCTCGCCCCAGACCTCGCCTCACCTGGCCAGAGGTGAAATGGTGCTCGCGCCCAGCCAGGGCTTACACTCTCATTAATTGAAGAGATTAATGTGTTTGGTCGAAAATCACAAGGAATAAAGTACGTAAAAATTTAGCAATATCCTCATTTTCTCTAAATGCACACATTTGATGAGACTTCATCATATGATTGTATAAGAAGGAACTAGATAGATTAGGGGGGGAGAGAACGTAACAGATGATAAAAAATGATAATGATAAATAAACAAAGAAATTAATCCAAATTTGAGCATTAATATTGGACAACTTTGCTTACCATACAACCAAAAGGACCTAAATACAAATGTTAGCACCATCATACTTTCTAATTGTGATACTCAAAGAGCTTACAGGAAAGTTGACGAGCATGGAAAAATGAAGGAAAAATAAATTTTCAACTTTTTAGTAGGATATGGATGATGTTTAATAATAAATTTTTGTTCATGATTTAGACGGCTAGTTATGGAATATGAGATCACCAACTGAATTATCTATACTATATTAAAAGTACGAAAACCCTTAGCGAAATGTTGTTCGCTTTTTTTACCCTTTAAAAATAATTTTTATGTGGGACAAAAAAGTAATTTAAGTTATTTTCCTAATATTTAGGAATTAAATATCAACTAAAAATTTATTATTAAATTTTTCCTCATTGACTAGATAAGAAGTCCTAATATTTAAGTAGTTTAAGAACAATTAATCTTTTACTCTATATACAAAATTAGAAGACTGAATTTCTTACCATGAGGTATACGTTTGTCAGTTTGTGAATGTTTTACCAATTAATAAGTCTACTTGATACCAAGAGACATCTGTGATATCCTTGCCACGTGGAAATTATATATGCAGTAGATTGTCATTAATCTAACCATTGCCTTAATCAGAATTGAATGAGCAAAATATGCATTAATTAACGATTGAAAAGATTAAATATTTTAAATATAACAAGCAGAATGTATTTGTAGAAAGATATAAACTTAAAATAGACAAAGTTGGGTAAATGTGAATTAACGTAGGATATCTAACAGATATGTTTAGAGGACGACAATGCATTTACGATTGATTCATTAGCATATTGCCAGTTTAATGGCTTATTAATGGATTACATTAACAAAATGTGTTAGAATAATAAATAAAAAAAGCTCTCTACTTTATAATTGTCAATTTGCGATCATAATAATATCATGAAAAACGATTTAATAGTCGGAACACATGTAAAGCTAGACGACTTTTTTTTACCCTTAAAACACTCCCTCCTTTACAATACTAGCATGAATTAAGGATTATGCATAGCATTAATGAGACAAAGCACCAATCACGAAATCTATTTTTATCCTTATTAATGAGTAAAGACTTTTAGAATCTTTCAAAAATCATAATTAGAATAATTAATGTGGATATAATAAATTATATTATGAATATAATAAAATATACTGAAATTATACAATTGAAATATTTGGGGAGTTTATTTAATTGAAATATTACTGTGCTTGGTTTGCCTTCTGTACAACATTACACCGAAGAAGGCGTTGAGTTTGAGTCCGGTATTAGTTTCATGGCGCCTGGAGCAACAGTTATGAGTCTCTTTTCCTTCATAAAGAATGACATCCCAGCGCCTCAGCAGTCTCATCACTTGCAAATTTCTGTCTTTATGAAACTCTTCTATAAGGATTGCTTCTCTTTTCATGACTGCGGCAGGAACAAGGTTCTTCAGAAAGTTATCGTCTTTATGGATCAGCCCGGTTTTAATGATTACAAGCACTATCTTTTGCATACAAAATCTATTTCCGAAGTGTCCAAGCTTGTCCCTGATGTTGCAGAGACAATCAAGAGTTCTATCGAACAACTGATCAAAGATGGAGAGGCCAAACACTTTCTGCCAGAAGAATGATGAAAACACAACTACTGCAGTGCACAACGATGATTCGGTGGTTCTCTTCGTTCACGAGGAGGAGGAATGTATGCACTTAGCAGGCCAAGAGTCAGAATGGGTGGTTGATACAACAACTTCCTACCATGCCACACCGGTAAGAGAATTCTTCTGTAGGTACAAAGTAGGAGACTTTGGAATGGTCAAGATGAGAAATACTAGTCACTCAAAGATTGTGGGGATTGGCGATATTTGTATCAAGACAAATATCGGATGCACATTAGTTTTAAAAGATGTGCGGCACATACCAGATCTGCGAATGAATTTAATTTGAGGGATCGCTCTAGATCGAGACGGGTACGAGAATCACTTCGCAATAGGAAGTGGCGACTCACCAAAGGATCATTGGTAATTTCTAAAGGAGTTGCTCCCTACACATTGTACAAGACAACCGCTGAGATATGTGAATATGGATTACATGCGGCTGTAGATGATTCGCCTGCAGATTTATGGCACCGGAGATTGGGCCATATGAGTGAGAAGGGACTGCAGATCTATCCAAAAAGTCACTCATCTTATTTGCAAAAGGTACAACTGTGAATTCTTGTGATTATTGTTTATTTGGAAAACAACACAGGGTATCGTTTCAAGCAACTCATGGAAGAAAATCGAATATACTTGATTTAGTATATTCAGATGTTTGTGGTCCAATGGATGTAGAATCAATGGGAGGTAACAAATATTTTCTCACATTTGTGGATGATGCTTCACAAAAATTGTGGGTTTATTTCTTGAGAACTAAAGACCAGGTATTTCAAGTATTTCAGAAATTCCATGCTCTGGTGGAAAGAGAGACAAGTCAAAAATTAAAGCGTCTCAGGACAGACAATGGAGGAGAGTATACTTCAAAGGAGTTTGAAGACTACTGCTTAAGCCATGAAATCAGACATGAGAACACAGTTCCTGAAACCCCACAACACAATGGTGTAGCTGAAAGGATGAATCGCACCATTGTCGAAAAAGTGAGAAGTATGCTCAAAATTGCAAAACTACCTAAGTCATTTTGGGGTGAAGCAGCTCGCACAGCTTGTTACTTGATTAACAAATGTCCATCGTTTCTTTTGTTTAGCAGAATGCTTTCAGAGAACGGTACTCAACAACTGCAATGAAAAGGTAATGACTCTCTTGCTGTAAGCTATCAACTGAAACATAGTAGAGGAATATTTGCTCTATAAAAAGCTTTGATATAGAATAAACTCACTCTACATTTAAATTTTATAATAATCGCCAAACATGCAACAGAATGTTTATTAATTAAATTAAAAAGATAAAAATTTAAGACCTTTCTTTAAGTTTTCTCTAATTACAAAAGTCTCCTCATAACTCGACTTTGAAATGTGAATCTCCCTTTGCTTAAACTTCTCGAAGATTAATCTCCTTTTTAATGATGTATCATTATGCACCAAGGGAGACATATATAAAACTTCCTTTCTTAAGCCAATGTTTCAATAAATTATTATTCCTATTAGAGACGAAACTAAAAATATACTACTAACATTTCGATACACCCATTAACATAAATGAAGAGATGTTTACACGCCTAATCCCCTTTTTAAAATATACTTAAACAAAGAACATCAGTTTCTGTTTATTCCATAAACAACATTTTTTTACAATACTAGCATGAATTAAAGATTATGCATAGTATTAATGAGACAAAGCACCAATCACGAAATCTATTTTTATCCTTATTAACGAGTAAAGACTTTTAGAATCTTTCAAAAATCATAATTAGCATAATTAATGTGATATAATAAATTATATTAATATTATATTGTGAATATAATTAAATTACACTCAAATTATACAATTGAAATCTTTGGGGAGTTTATTTAATTGAATCGTATTTGAAATTGTACACTGGGTATAAAAATTATATTAAAATTTTACTATGGATCATAAATTTTATAAAAATTATATTGTGAATATAATAAATTATATTGAAGGTATATTGTGAATATAATAAATTATACGGAAATTATACTTGAATATAATAAATTATACTGAATTATATTGTAAGACTCGTGGAAGTTATCTATGGTCCTATGAAGAGTGAATCGAATCATACTAAAATTATACTAATGGATATTTTGAAAACAAAGTACATAAAAGTTTTATACCTAAACACAATTAGATAACCAAAATATACCATGGATTTTAATTGTGTTTAGGTATAAAAATGGTATGTACTTCGTCTTAAAAATACATGGATATTTTGTTTACTTAATTGTGTTTAGGTATAAAAATGGTATGCACTTTATCTGCCACTTGATTAACATTTGCTTGGGTTAGGTATAATACTTGGGTGTCGAGATTGGGTGTGAAAATGGAAGATATAAAAATGGTATGCACTTTATCTACAACTTGATTAACATTTACTTGGGGTTAGGTATTGTAACGACCCGATCGGTCGTTTTGAGCTCTAGCGCATCGTTCGGCGGTTTGAGGCCATGAGCATCTTCACTTCAGGTATTATGACTTGTACGCGTGGTCGGGATTGAAATTTCAGAAGTTCAGAGTTGATTTGGAAAGAAAATTCTCCTTTCGGAAGCTTTAAGTGAGAAGAATTGACTAAGATTGGATTTTAGAGTAAACGGCCTCGGAATCGGAGTTTGAAGGTTCCAGCAGGTTCGTATGATGATTTCGGACCTAGTCGTGTGTTCGGATCAGGTTTTTGATTCCACGGGAGCGTTTTGGCACCTATTGCGGAAGTTAGCATTTTGGAAGAATTTCATTAATTTAAGTTGAAGTGCATTTGAATGTTATCAATGTCCGTTTGGGATTCTGAGTCTGGGAATAGCTCCGTATGGTGATTCCGGTATCGGGAGCACGTCCGTAAGTGGATTTGGAGGTCCGTAGGTCATTTTGGGATCATTTGGAGAAAGTTGGAAATTTGGATAATTTTGAGAAGTTTGACCGGGAGTGGACTTTTTGATATCGGGGTCGGATTCCGATTCCGGAAGTTGGATTAGGTCCGTAATGTGAATTATGACTTGTGTGCAAAATTTGAGGTCAATCGGATGTGATTTGATAGGTTTCAGCATCGAATGTAGAAGTTAAAATTCTAAACTTCATTAAGCTTGGAATGGGGTGCGATTCATGAATTCGACGTTGTTTGATGTGATTTGAAGGCTCAACTAAGTTCGTAACGTATTTTGGGACGTGTTGGTATTTTTGGTTGAGGTCCCGAGGGCCTCGGGTGGATTCCGTAAGGTTAACAAATCGATTTTTGGACTTAAGAATTTCTGAAGCTTAATGCTTCTGCTGTAATCGCACCTGCGTGACTTTGGCCGCAGGTGCGAGATCGCGGGTGCGGCGAATTGCTCACAGAAGCGATAAGGGGCTGGAGCTAGGGGAGCCGCAGAAGCGGACTGGAGAAGCACACCTGCGTGTGCGCAGGCGCGAGGCAGCTACCGCTGGTGCGTAAATTGGGCAGATGCGCATAGCAGGCCGCACCTGCGATGCTCGCGGAAGCGAAGAACTTCCGCAGGTGCGAGGTCTTGGCTGGACAGTGAGGACCGCGTGAGCGGAATTTGGACTGCACCTGCGGAGCCGCAGGAGCGGCTATTTAACCGCAGGTGCAAAGGTCGGGCTGGGCAGAATGCTTTTAATCGGGGTTTGGGTTCGTTTCACCCATATTTTCATTTTGATTGGGCGATTTTGGAGCTTTTGAAGAGGGGATTTCATCATCTATTATGAGGTAAGTAACTCCCACCTATTTTGAGTCAAATACATGATTTTTATATGGATTCAAATATGGAAATTAGTATAAATTGTGGGGGGGTTTGGTAGAAAAACCTAGAATTTAGTATTTTGGTATTTTGACCACGAATTTGAGCATGGAATTGGGAATAAATCATACATTTGAGTTCATAAGGTTATGGATAATGATTTTCTTGGAAAATTTCAGAATCCGGGCACGTGGGCCCGAGGTGATTTTATCGACTTTTCGAACGGAGTTGGGAATTGTTGTAAATAGGATTATAATGAGTATTAGAGTATATATTTGTGGATTTGCTCATTTATTGACTAGTTTTGGAGCGTTGGGCATCGATTTGAGTTGATTGTATGGCTTGGGAGCCGGTTATGAATCTTCGGAGCGAGATAAGTCTCCTTTCTAACCTTGTAAGAGGGAATTTACCCCATAGGTGAATTAAATAAATGTTTGTACCTAATTGTGGGGGCTACGTACGTACGAGGTGACGAGAGTCCGTACGTAGCTACTATTATGCTATTGTCCGGGTAGCTTAGGACCTGTATCATGCTATACTTGGAATGTTTGTGCCCTTACTTGCTAATATAATCACTTAGTCATGATAGAAATTGATAAAAGAATTGTATAAGGTTAAATTCACTCACTTGAAGGTTTGTATGAGATACTTGATTGTAAATGAAAAACTTGTGTTTTCTTGAAAATAATTATTATTTGTGGATCCGGTCGAGCGCCTTGGTAGTAAATAGATGCATCTATGGTTCGCACCATTCGACCCTCTGGCAGTGCACATTTTAAATATTTGTTGGATCGGGCCGTACGACCTCGGCATGATTTGCGCATGACTTAATTGATTGTTTGGGGAATTATTGATAATTGATATGGCCTCATTGGCCGGAGATTTAAATTGTTAAAAGATGAAGATAAATTTGGAAATCCCCTATTAACAAGAGAATTATTTACTTGTCTCATGTTATTGTGTTTACCGTTACATCATAAAAATCCATAATTTATCATATCATTGGTATATTGATTATAGCCCGTAGTAAGTGTCCGAGTCGACCCCTCGTCACTACTTCTTCGAGGTTAGGTGGGATACTTACTGGGTACGCGTTGATTTACGTACTCATGATACACTTGCTGCATATTTTTGTGCAGGTACACCTATGTTTAGCGGCCTCGTGGGCGCAGAAGCGTGATTATGGAGGGGACTTAGGTGAGCTGCATTCTATACGACGCTCCGCAGTCAATCGAGTCTCCTTCAGAGTACTTACATTTTTCCTGTCCAATTGTATTCCGGACAACTGTTGTATTTTATTTTACATTTTTAGTAAATGCTCATGTACTTGTGACACCGAGTTTTGGGATGATTATGGGTTGCACTGTATTGAAAATTTTTAAAGATATTATTACGTATTTTGTAAACTACATCTTTTGCTATTTAATTGAGGGGAATAACTATGATTTCAAAAATATTAAAATGAGAATTTACTAATTATTGGTGTTGGCTTGCCTGACAATAGTGTCCGGCGCCATCACGACATTTCGAAAATTTTGGGTCGTGACAGGTATAATACTTGGTGTTGAGTTTGGGCGTGAAAATGAAAGATATGGATGCATATATGAACATATAATAGACGGATATATATGTATAATATACTTAATATATTTTGTACATTTTATTAAGAGGCTATTGGAAAAGAATATAGGAGAAGTTAAACATGATTTATGGGCGGGAGGGGAATGATGTGTTGGCAATGAATGTATTTAGGAGATGATGGCAAGAATTAAGGAGATAAAAGTGAAGTCCTAATTTTTTAGGAGAGATTTTTGGGATGAAATTGCGACATTCTCGGACATTAAGAAGATGCCAAATTCTTTAAGGTATCTACAAATGTAAATAATACACTGCCTCATTTGATATATACTTAATGATGTTAGGATTCTGTATATACTATTATTTAAAAATGTGATACTTATGAAAGTTTCCCTAAATGAAATCCATTCAGAATTCTTTTCCTAATTCTTGGCATTTAATAAAGTTACCTTATAGTTTTAAATTCTGCTTCAAAATTGAATATGGAAACATCAACCTTCCTACCTAAATCGTAGGCCTTTTTAATCAAGCAAATTCAAGCGTTTCTCTAATAGAAACTTGAAGCAAAAGTAAGAACATAAAGAATATATGGAAATCTGCGGCAGTCAGAATTTTTCCTATTACGACTAGGTTTCTGTAGCATTGCTTTAACTCCACGGATGAGGGACATATATAAATACTACGACTAACCTAAACTAAGTTTTTCCCTACCTCCTTTAGTACCCTGATCGTTATTTCTTCTCTTTCAATGGCTTCCCTTACCAACCATTGTTTCTTCATCTTTCTATTAGTGATCTCCTCTTTCTTTTTTGCTCCTTCTTCCGCTTACGCGCAGGCTGAAACTTCCCCGTTTTATTCTATTTACAGCCTCGGAGACAGTGATTCTGCTTCTACTTCTGATCATTTAGCCGTTATGCTTGGTCTGCCTTCTCTACAACATTACACCGAAGAAGGCGTTGAGTTTGAGTCCGGTATTAGTTTCATGACACCTGGAGCAACAGTTATGAGTCCCTTTTCCTTCATAAAGAATGGCATCCCAAGCGCCTCAGCAGTCTCATCACTCGCAGATTTCTGCCTTTATGAAACTCTTCTATAAGGATTGCTTCTCTTTTCATGACT
The DNA here is from genome assembly GCF_000390325.3 of Nicotiana tomentosiformis. Classification (NCBI taxonomy): domain Eukaryota; kingdom Viridiplantae; phylum Streptophyta; class Magnoliopsida; order Solanales; family Solanaceae; genus Nicotiana; species Nicotiana tomentosiformis. The sequence continues at coordinate 32,453,260 of NC_090818.1, forward strand.
GTGGCAGGAACAAGGTTCTTCAAAAAGCTATCGTCTTTATGGTTCAGCCTGGTTTTGATTCTGGTAACTAAATTTCTGTTGTTCTAATTCTCTCACAGATGGTGAGGACGCGTACAATGGGGCAGGATGGACAGCCACCGGTACCACCAGTCAGGGCCGCGAGAGGTCGAGGTCGCGGTAGAGGCCGCGGTAGGGGCAGAGGTGCAGCTCGCACTGCAACCAGGGTAGTACCTGCAGATCCACCAGTTGCCCCCGTTTATGATTACAAGTACTCTCTTTTGCATACAAAATCTATTTCCGAAGTGTCCAAACTTGTCCCTGATGTTGTGGAGACAATCAAGAGTTCTATCGAACAACTGATCAAAGATGCAGAGGCCAAACACTTTGTGGTTTCTGGAATTATTCCAATTGGTTGCCTTCCAGGTTTTCGAACGATGTTTCCCGATAATAGCAGGAAAATTCAATGTCACAAAGGACTAAAATTTTTTGCAACATTGCACAATGATCATCTATGGCAAGCGTTGGAGGAGCTACGATTGAAGTAACCTGAAATTGAGATCATATATGCAGATTATTTCAAGGCGTTTATGACAATTCTACGCAATCATGCGTTCTTGGGATTCAAGTCTAAGTGATAGAATTCAAGGGTCCACCAAACTACGAGAACTAGGTTCTCTATTAGTTCCCATAGATATAAGTTCCCACAGAAACCACGCACACTGCAGTAAGTAAATGACAGGAGGAATTTTACGTGAAAAATTTCCAGCTGAACGGGATTAAAAACCATGACCTACCCTTGTAAGATTTCAACTTCACTACTGAGCAACTTGCAGATTACAACCTATGTAACCTAGGAATTAACCTCTTAATCCCTCACTATCTTGTAACACTCGATTACAAGTCATTTTGTAATAACTCTATTACAAAGACTTTACAGCTCGACTAACTCTAGCCAAGACAGAAACACAAGGGTTTATGATTTATAAAGGGTTTCCTACGCAATACTTCTAAACAAGCTAAGTAGGAATTACAATTGAAGTGCTTTAACAAAGGTGCAACACAACTAAGGACATGTGATGACTCAATACAAGAAGCTGGTCCTTTGTTATGTTGTTCTTTGTTCTTGATGCCCTTGAGAATCACTTGCAAGATTGACACAGACTTGAGAGAATGCTGCTTTTCATTCTTGAATGTGCAAGTGTTTTGTTTTACCTTTTCTTGATGTAAATAACTCATTTGTGACATCACTTGAATGATGTAAGCAAGTTAGGTAAAGGGCACTCCCTATAAAGTTGACTGCTGCATTGTTTCTGCACTGTAGCGTGTGTAGGCAGCAACTTTACAGATCGAGCAGTTGACTTGTGCAGTTTTGTCGGGAAACGGTAGCTATCTGCTCCCTCTGTTGTTCCTTTGACTCTGAAGAGTTGAACCATATCCCAAGCTGGAACCTTTTGATCTTAAGGTCTTGAGAATGTGTAACAGGTTCCTTATCTGGTTCTTGACAGTAAGTTTGTTAGATCATCAAAACATAATAGGGATATACATATAGCCTATCAATTTCCCCCTTTTTGATGATGACAAACTTATAATTCATGTTCCCCCTAAGAACCAGCATTTCTTGAGTTCCCCCTGAATCAGTTACCCAACCTGTTCCCCCTGAATTATTTTTCCCCCTTTTGGCATCATAAAAAGATTAGTAACAGGCTTACAACAGAAAGAAGTCTAGCTTGAGTTAACTCATACCACTTGTGTGCACACAACATGACTAAAAACAGAGTATAAAGAGCAAGACGTACACAGTAAAAGGATGAAACTTCTATTAATTTTTTGAAATTAAGCAGGGAGTAGTTCCATTGTTACCAACACATCCACAAAATAAAAAATAGCAAAAACAGAAGTACCAGTCATAAACATCATCAGAACTAAAACAAAGGACAGACACTAGCATTTGATACTAGAAAGGGAACACGTTCTAGGGAGCACTGGAGGGGGAAGGCTTAGATGAAGAGGAAAGGGTTTTAAGAAGGATGTCCATGCAAGCATTAGCTGACATCTCCTCATTGAGCAGTTTCTCCTTCAGGTCCTCAACTTATTTTCTGAGGTCGGCATTTTCTTTCGTCATACGGGCAACCTCTGTGCTGTGAGAGCTGCGGGAACCAGGTGCCTCCTGAAGCTGACTTAGCTGACCCTCAAGAATGGCATTCCTTGCCTTCAGCTTCTTTATCTCATCAGTGGCACTATTTTGGGCGTTGATCAACTGGGAGATAGTAGAAGTGCTGCCAACTCCTCCAACCTTATCAATGCAGTCACATTCCTCGAGGGTGGTCTTAGAGAACGTTTGCTTACGAGTACCCACTTTGGCTTTTCCCAAAGGGACTTTGAAGAACTCAAAAACTTTAGTGAGGAGGAACCCGTAAGGCATCCCATGATTACCATCCTTGAATTCTGCCACCTTCTGCATGTGTTCTATCATGATGCCAGGCATGTTGATAGTTGTGTATCTATCTAGTGCTTCCATGAGAACCAAGTCTGCCCGAGATGTAATGGACCTTTGTTCTACACGAGGGAGCAAAACCTTGTTCACCAATTCAAACAACAGTTGGTACACTGGAAGGAGGGCCTTCTTGTGTACCCGTTCCCCTTGATGGACTGCCTTATCCTTCAAGATAACATTTCTAAAGTTCGAAGAGCAGGTTCCCTGAACAGAAGACAAACCCTCAGCAGGCACTCCCAAAATAGTTCCCAGCATAGCAGAGTCCATCATAAGATCAACACCATTCACCATCACACAAATATGATCATCCTCAACTGTAAAAACGTCGGCATAAAGACTGCGCATTTCGTCCTCATAAACTTTGGGACAGTCACCTGTGAACAGGTGTGTCCACTGTTGGAATTCACATATCTCCACCAATTGGCGCATACCAGCAATATCTAGAATATCAAGGGCAAATGTATGGCCCCACAACACCTTTTGATTTTTCAATTTTTCCTTGCTAGCATCCTGGGTATCATCAATCTTGGTGTTTTTGGAGGGACCAGGTTCCTCACTAGCATCACCCTTCCTTTTTACTGATGCGCGAGCACTCTTTCAATTTCTCAGCAGATTTCCCAGACACCCTTTTTGCAGACACTTTTTCAACTGATTCTTCTGTCACTTGTTTCCCAGATTCCTCAACTACCTTTTCACAAGATTTTTCATCCTCAACCTTGCTCAAGTCTATTTCACTCACAGACGACTCCCTTTTGGTCTTTGGAACAGTAAGTTCCATTGAAGACTTACGAACCAAGAAACCAGGTTCCTCTTCTACCTCATCATCAACATCAACGACTAGTGCATGAGGCACTGCCTTCTCATTTACAACCTTTCTATCTTTCACCAATATCCTCTTCTTCTTTTCCTTAAAACTGACTCAAATTCTTCCTTTTTCTGCAACCTAGTGATAGGTCTCTTAGGAGTCGGCACTTGAGTAGTGGCATGTCTACTCCTAACCTTGATAAAACTAGCAATAACTGCATTATCATAATCATCTACACTGTGCTCATTCTCCCCTTCAGATAATGATCTCATTTCAGGAACAACCATGGACAAAGGCTCAACGTAGAAGTGAGGAGAAGGAGTAGGATCAGTACTGACCTGGGGTGCTTGAGAGGAACCAAGGGTTGGCTCCTCTTGGGTGAAGGGATCAGGTCCCTCAGTTGGTGCCCCAGTAGTACTGTCCGGTACTGATGTTTCAATAGGTGAGGACACAGTGGGGATGACACTTGGAACATTTTGTGTTTCCTGATTGTCAGACATGGTCGAGTGTATTTAGTTGAAGAAGAGAGTTTGAAGAAGGGAAAAGGGGAATTTTGGATTCGTGATGTGAACAGTTCTGAAAGTGACTGTGAATAGATTTATTTGAGAAGAGATAGAGACCGGTTGGGGTATCAATTTTGGGTATTTGGGTAGCTTCATAAAGGGTGAGACGCTTTGATTCAAGAAGCAAAAGGAAATTGACAATATAATGACGTGGCACCGTTTGAACCGTTTAAAAAATTATGCATGAGAGTACAAAGGAGCTATTAACCTGTGTCAAAGGAACCAAGTTCCCTGACAGAGTTTGAAAATGTAAGCCTCATCCTTTGACCAATCATGCAATGCATTAGCTACTTGTCTGCTCTGTAATCGTCTTGCGTATCTACATGTAACGGTATAGAGGTGAGTTAGACTTTGCTAGAAAATACTTTTTAGCTATTTTACATGTACACTTCTTTCATAGCCAATCATCGAGGGACCAGGTCCCTGGCTAGACTTCATCACCCCTAGTGCCAAGCGATTCTTTTCAAAGTGCTCTCTGCTTAGTGCTTTAGTGAAAATATCTGCAATTTGATCTTCTATGCTGCAAAACTTCATGCAGATGAGCCCTTTCTCAACATTGTCTGCAACTTTTCTAGCGGCTGCTTGATCCACAGTAGTTGAGCATAGCAAGAGGCAGTTGCCACATACTCAGCTTCAGCAGTTGAAAAGGCCACTGAGTTTTATTTTTCTTATGCCCCATGAGATTAGACACGAACCCAGAAAATGTGCCATACCAGAAGTGCTTTTCCTATCCACCAGATAAGCAGCATAGTCAGCATTAACATACCCTATTAAGTCAAGGTTATCTCCCGAGGGATAGTAGAGAACTAGGTCCTGTGTTCCTTTAAGATACATCAGGATTCTTTTGGCAGCCTTCAGATGAGATTCCTTGGGATTAGACAGAAACCTGGCACACAGTCCCACACTGAAAACGATATCTGGTCTGCTTGTTGTGAGATACAAAAGTGATCCTATGATCCCTCTATACATGGTCTGATTTATAGGGGAACCAGGTTCATCCATGTCTAGACGAGTAGCAGTGGCAAAAGGAGTGTCAATAACTTTGGATGCTACCATGTCAAACCTTTTCAGCAGCTCCTTGATGTACTTCTGCTGACTTATCAATGTCACCTTTTGATATTACCTCACTTGAAGTCCCAGAAAGAAATTTAATTCTCCCATCACACTTATCTTGAACTCACTCCTCATAAGTTTTGCAAACTCTTCACAAAGAAAGTCGGTTGTGGCTCCGAAAATGATATCATCAACATATACTTGAACAATGAGTAGGTTCCTCCCTCGTTTCTTCAGAAAAAAGAGTGTTGTCAATTTTCCCTCTTGTAAAGCCATTTTCTAGAAGGAACTTTGACAACCTTTCATAGCAAGCCCGGGGAGCCTGCGTTAGCCCATACAGGGCCTTGTCCAATTTGAACACATGCTCAGGATGCTCGTGACTCTCAAATCCAGGAGGTTGCTTGACATAAACTTCTTATTTTAGAAAGCTATTCAGAAATGCACTTTTGACATCCATTTGGAACAATTTGAATTCCATATGAGATGCAAAGGTAATGAGGATTCTGATTGCCTTCATTCGTGAAACTGGGGTAAATGTTTCATCATAGTCAATCCCTTCTTCCTGATTGTACCCTTGAACTACCAACCTTGCCTTTGATCTGGTTTGAATTCCTGAATCAAGAGGAGTGATCATATTTTCCAGAGGATGTGAACTTTTGTGTTTCTAGTTAGACACCCGAACCTTGTTGTGGGAAGGTCCAGGTATTTATGAATGTGATTCTCTCTCTGCATGTGGGGTCCCTTGATCTGCATTAGCAACTATGTTTTCAGCTTCAGTTGTTGGAGATTCAGATGTGCCATTGTCATTTCAATCCTTGACGTGACTCATCATGTCAGTTTTTCCATTTGCCATGTCAATGACTTCACCAGGGACAATTGACTATTCTCCCTCTTAATCAATCTTATCATGCGAATCCTTCCCACATGAGTGGTGAGATTCATCAAAGATCACATGTATACATTCCTTAACATATTGCATCGTACACCTTGTGATCCTTGAAGCTTGAGTTGGGCAGGCCACGCACCAGGTCCTTCTTGACCAACTTGTTCAGCAACGTGAAACTTGCATGACCCAGCCTTCTATGCCATAGTTCAGCATCATCATCAACAACACTTAGACAGCTGAGATCACTACTCTTGTTTCCCTTGTCACATATTTGGGAAATACTTAACAGGCCGTACTTCCACCCATTCACGTAGTACCCATTTTTAATTGAGTGAGAAAGAAACTTCCCAATTCTTCCAATTCCTAGAATGTATCCCTTTTTGCCGTTTCCAAAGGATACACTCCATCCTTGCAGGGCTTTGAGTGAAAGGAAATCATTTGTGCTTCCACTCATGTGCTTCGAGTAACAACTATCCATGTACCATTATTGGCTGCTCCCTTTCATTGCTCCCTTAAAAAGGAAATCAAGGGTTAGACTTAGGAACCCAAACAAGTTTGGGTCCCTTGTAATTGGGAAAGGGATGAATCAGGACCTTTTTTGTCCAAGCAGGCATCATGCATCTTTTATATAAGGGACCAGGTTCTTTAACAGTAGTTACCTTTTTAGAAAAAACTTTGTTTTTCTGTTGAGACTGAAACTTGGCTATACAAGTTTCCTTAAAGTGCCCAGTATTACCACAGTGAGTGCAAAGCCAGTTATCAGGTATAGTAACATACTTTCTATGAGGGTTGTAAGGAGTCTTTTCCCTTTGGAACCCTATCACTTGCCTGTTTCCCCCATTGTTTTTATACAAGGCAATGATAGCATCAGAGGACCAGGTCCACTTGAGTGATTTTTCTAGATCATTCTTAACTCTGCCTAGATCTTCCTGAAGTTGTTTGTTTCTCTCAAGTTCGGCACACAGACTAGATTTCACTTATTTTATCTCATCTTCAAGCATAAGGTGTGCCTTACTTGCAGCTTCCTTTCCCTTTTGGGTGTTCATAGGCCTACTTTTCCTTCTGAGTTCCTCAATTGTTTCCTTTAGGTCTACAACTACTACTAATAGGTCATCTCTCTCATGCTTTATGTTTGCACTTATCTCAGTCAAAATATCCTTTTCCCTTTTTAAACGCTCAATGGTCTCTTTTAGATCAACCGCAACCACTACTAGATCATCTCTCTCGTGTTCTATTTCTCCTAGTTCTGTGGTTAGTGCATTTCTATCATTAATGAGACTGTGATAAGCATCAATTAAAACATTAGCCAAATATATAAGCTTTTTTGAGAGTAAGACTTCAAATTTCTTTGAACGTCCAGAAAGTTTACCTTACCATCATCATTGTCTTCATCATCATCAGATTTTGCCATCAGGGCAAAAATGGAATCATAATCAACTCCTTCACTTTCTACTGCCATCATGGAGGTGTCACCTTGTGCATCATCTTCTCTAGATTCGCTAGAAGAGTCTCCCCATGCAGCAAGAGATTGTTTCACAATATTATCAGCAGCTTCTTTTCTTTTAAATCTTTTGCCAGTAACCGGGTTCTTCTATGCTTCTTTGTCTATGTTGTTCTTGTACTGGTCTTGCTTGAGAAGAGGGCAATCCTTGATGAAGTGACATGGCTTCCCGTACTTATGACATAAGTCATATCCTCTTGGCTTGCTGGAGCTGCCCTTCTTCGGAATACCTCCATTTTTGCGGACCATTTTCTGAAATCGTTTTGTCAAATAAGACATATCAACATCCTCACCACTTGATTCATTGTTGTCTGTCTTGAGGACCGGGTTCTTCTCCCTTTTTGGGTTCTCTTCTCTCATGATCCTTTTTCTTCTTCATTTCATAAGTTTTCAAATTACCCATGAGTTCATTAATGGTTAGCTTTTGTAGATCCTTTGCCTCCGTGATAGCATTTACTTTGCTTTCCCAGGAACCAGGTAATACACTGAGTATTTTCCTGACAAGTTTGTTCCTTGGAATGATTTTTCCTAGGGAATAGAGCTCATTGATGATAGAGGTGAAGCGAGTGTGCATGTCCTGAATGGACTCATCGTCCTTCATCCTGAAGAGTTCATACTCAGTGGTTAGCATATCAATCTTTGACTGCTTGACTTGAGTTGTCCCTTCGTGTGCTATTTGGAGTGCTTCCCAAATCTCCTTGGCAGATTGACACGCCTAGACTTGGGAACTGTCACTGCTGGTTCTCCAATTGTTCTCATAGGAACGAAGGGACCATCGCAGATAACATCCTAGAGCTATGAATCTTCAGCCATGATAAAATCATGCATTCTTGTCTTCCACCATCCATAGTATTAGCCATTAAATCATGGTGGTCTATAAGTTGATTGACATTCTTCAAAGTTTGGTAGATCAGCCATGAGGATCCTTTCTAGGTGTTAGCCTGATAGAAAGAACCCGCTCTGATACCAATTGATAGAATTTGAGGGTTCACCAAACTATATAGAGAACCAGGTTCTCTATTAGTTCCCACAGATATAAGTTCCCACAGAAACCATGCACACTGCAGTAAGTAAGTGACAGGAGGAATTTTACGTGGAAAATTCCCAGCTCAACGGGATTAAAAATCACGACCTACCCTTGTAAGATTTCAACTTCACTACTGAGCAACTTTTAGATTACAACCTATGTAACCTAGGAATTAATCTCTTAATCCCTCACTAGCTTGTAACATTCTATTGCAAGCTATTTTCTAATAACTCTATTACAAAGACTTTACAACTCGACTAACTTTAGCCAAGACACAAACACAAGGGTTTATGATTTATAAAGGGTTTCCTACGCAATGCTTCTAAACAAGCTAAGTAGGAATTACAATTGAAGTGCTTTAACAAAAGTGAAACACAACTAAGGGCATGTGATGACTCAATACAAGAAGCTGGTCCTTTGTTATGTTGTTCTTTGTTCTTGATGCCCTTGAGAATCCTTGCAAGATTGACATAGACTTGAGAGAATGCTGCTTTTCTGTGATGACCCAAAACGTCATCTTTAAATTTAATAAGTAATTGTGTGTTCTAAGACCTCGAAAAGCACCATTTTATTATTACTCGACTTGCGTGCGCACCATTTTAAAGGCTAAATATTCCAAGTTTGACCACGGGGTTGACTTTTTGATATCGGAGCCGGAATCCGATTCTAAAAATTTGAACAGCTCTATTATATCATTTATGACTTGTGTGCCAAATTTGAAGTCATTCCGGATTCATTTAATATGTTTTGGCACGAGATTTGCAAATTAAAAGTTAAAACTCAAAGTTTGAATTGGAGTGTGAATTGTAATTTTAGTGTTGTTTGATGTCATTTTAGACCCTGAGTCAGTCCGTATTATGTTACAGGACTTATTGGTATATTCGAGCGGGGTCCCGAGTACCCCGAGAGTGAAACAGATTGAAATCGGAACAAGAATTGGACTTAAACAAAAATCTGAAATTTGGGTTGTGGTATAATCGCACCTGCGGAATTGTGACCACAGGTGCGAGCTCGCAGAAGCAAGATGTAACGACCCAACCGGTCGTTTTGACTTTTAGAACCCCGTTCCCCTAAATAAAACTTTCCGTATGTGCTTTAAATGATTTATGACTTGTGGGATGGTTGGATTCGGATTTGGAAGTGTTTGGGTTGAAATCAGAACAATTGTTTCCTTAAGTTGGCTTTAAAAGGCCAAGTTTGACTTTGGTCACTTTTTGAGCAAACAGACTCATATCAGTATTTTGACAGTTTCGGTAGGTCCGTATCGTGATTTGGGACTTAGGCGTATGCCCGGAATCAAATTCCGAGGTCCCTAGCCCGAGATATGGAATTTTGATTAAAAAAATAAAATTTAACTTCAAATAGTGACCGGATGTCGAATTATGTGAAAACGACCCCGGAATAGAATTTTGATGATTCCAACAGCTTCGTATGGTGATTTTGGACTTAGGAGCGTGATCGAGATTTTATTTGGAAGTCCGTAGTGAAATTAGGCTTGAAATGGCTAAAACAAGAATTTAAGTTTGGAAGTTTGACCGGGGAGTTGACTTTTTGATACCGGAGTCAGAATACAGTTTCCAAAATTTTTATAGCTCCGTTATGTCATTTATGACTTGTGTGCAAAATTTGAGGACAATCAGAGTTGATTTGATAGGTTTCGACATCAAATGTAGAAGTTAAAAATTCTTAGTTTCCTTAAGCTTGAATTGGGGTATGATTCATAGTTTTAGCGTTGTTTGATGTGATTTAGAGGTTCGACTAAGTTCGTATGATGTTTTAGGACTTGTTGGTATATTTGGTTGAGGTCCCGAGGGCCTCAGGTGAGTTTCGGATGGTTAACGGATCACAAATTGGACTTAAACAGCTGCTGCAATTATTTTTCTCTTCTGCTGGAAATTCTGGGCTATGATCGAGCCCAAGATTGAGGCCCAAAATCGAGCTCCCAAGATCGAGATCCCGAGATCGAGCTCCCGAGATCGAGCTCCCGAGATCGAGCTTCCGAGATCGAGCTCCTCGAGATCGAGCTCCCGAGATCGAGCTCCCAAGATCGAACTGGGCAGATCTGTAAGTTATAAAAACAGAGGCATTCGACCCATTTGCCATTTTTGACAAACTTGAGCTTGAGCAGAAGCGACGTTTGGCAGATGTTTCAAGGAAAGACATTTGAGGTAAGTGATTCCAACTCGGATTTGGTCTATATACACAAAAATATCATTATTTTCACCATTTAATTAGTGTTTTGAGATTGAAATTTGAAACTTTTTAGAAATCTCATAGAAACGAATTTTTGAGATTTCGGTATCGATTCGGAGTCGGATTTGAGTGAAACTGGTATGGTTGGACTCGTAATTGAATGGGTTGTCGCATTTCATAACTTTCGCCAGATTCCGAGATGTGGACCCCATGGATGAATTTTTATTAATTTCGGGATTTTTTATTAAAAATGTAGTATTTTCTTATAGAATTAATTCCTATAAATTTTCGTGATTGTATCAAATTATTTTGGCTAGATTCGAGCCAGGCAGAGTTGGATTATCGTGAAAAAGGCCTTATAGTGGATTAAATTGGAGCAAGACGAGGTAAGTCTCTTGTCTAATCTTGTGAGGGGGAAATTACCTCCTAGGTGATTAAAAATTAAATAATTGTTGCTAATTTGTGGGGGGCTACGTACGCACGAGGTGACGAGAGTCCGTGCGTAGCTACTATTAAATGCTAAAGTCCGGGTAATTTAGGACTCAAAGCATGCCTTACTTGTGTAGATTGTATTCTTTGATTTATTTATATTAATTGATATCTATATGAATATATTGTGAATTGTTAGATAAAGATATTAAAGGATGGAAATCTCATATGCTTAATTTTTGTTTAAATCAATTAATTGTTAAAAAGAAATTATTCTCCTCCCAAATTTATCTTATAATAAACATACTGTCCTTCCGGAGGCACATAAGAAAATGTCCTCCTTTCTTGTGGAGACGGCCGAACGCCTCGGCAGGATAGATGCATATATGGATCGCGCCGCACGTCCCTCGGCAGTGTACACGACACTCTGGATCGGGCCATACGTCCTCGGCAGAAATCGTGCTTAATAATAATAATAATAATTATACGATACTTGGACAGTTCATTACAGCTTGTAAAGTTATTTGATAAATTGGAAATTTATTGAAATTAAATTGTAGCTTGTAAAGCTATTTGATAAACTGGAATTTTTTTTTATTGAAATTGAAGGATTTACTTAATAGATTGGAAATTATTTGAATTGAAGGAATTTAATTATTATACTGAGAATTATTGGAATTGAAGGAATTTAATTACTTCTACTGGTTCAATAAATTATTGTTAATTATGTGAATCAATATTTCTATTTTCATGATTATTTAATATTATTGGCCCATAGTGAGTGTCATAGTCGGCCATCTCGTCTCTACCTCTTCGAGATTAGGCTTGATACTTACTGGGTACACGTTGTTTTCGTACTCATACTGCACTTGCAGCACATTTTATTGTGCAGGTACATATATGTATAGCGGCCTTGTGGGCGCAGAGGTGTTATAAACATTATGGGGACATAGGTGAGCTGCATTCTATATTACGATCCGCAGCTAACAGAATCTCCTTCAGAGTTATTATATTTTCCTGTCTAATTTGTACTCTGGACAGATGCTGTATTTTATTTTAATTCCCTAGTAAATGCTCATGCACTCGTGACACCGGGTTTTGGGAATGGTTGTGAATTGTTTAGAAATTTAGCTGCAAAAATATTTATCATTTACTCTATGAGTTTTTATCTCTACAATTTTATTAAAGATTTTTTTTTATTTCAAAAATACTAAAATGGGTAATTAAGTTAATTGATTATGGTTGGCTTGCCTGACAGTGGTGTCCGGCGCCATCACGACCTTTTGGATTTTGGGTGGTGACAACATGGTATCAGAGCACTAGGTTCACTTAGGTTTCACGAGTCATGAGCAAGTCTAGTAGAGTCTTGCGGATCGGTACGGAGACGTCTGTTCTTATCTTCGAGAGGCTACAGGGCTGTTAGGAATACTTCCCTTTTTGATTCAATTCCTTTGAGGCTTATGCCTACATTTCCTTCCTATTCAATCTTATGCGACGTGAAGCGCTTGTTATACATTGAGGATCGAGGAAAATTTTAATGGTACTACAGATGTAGTACAAGATACTTCTCCTTGTGTAATTAATTGGGCTATTGTCATCGCCTTGCGAAAGGCCGCTCTGTCATTTCAAATTAAATATTAGTACTACCTAAGGTTTGAGATTTGGCATTGATTGTTATGACGATTCGTGTGTTGTTATCGCACAGTTTTATGAAATGGAAAAATGAATGTCTATGTGTCAGGGCAGTAAACGACTTGAAAGAAGGTTTTCTCAGTACATGATTAAGAGGTTCCATGTTTTAATTCCAGCGGAGAAAAGTCAACCGGACTATGAATGTTCATGTTGGGGGTTGATGGAGTAACGAAGCTTGATATTTTCGAGTGTGGTAGAGTTCTCAATTTTGATGTGGTGTCATCGCCTTGTAAAATGCGTTAAGGTTCGCCAGTGTTATGGTTTTCTTCAACTCGCCTTCACGACAGGGTGTTAGGAATTGGTATAGGGGAAGCAGTCGTTAGAGATCGCTGTGTGCAGTAATTCAGGATCGAAGCAGCATTTCTAGTATTGATGTCTCGAGAAGGATGATCGTCAGAAAGGTTTAAAGCTGGTAATGAGCTATTGGTTCAAATGCTACAGAGATGGATTTTGAGTTAAGGCAACAACTGGGCAGCGAAGGATGAGGAAGGACATGTGGAAGGTGCCTTGCGGTGGTTAGGTTCCGAAAAGGCCAAGTGTAAGAAAATAGAAGCAGAGTAGTTACTTAAAGGAGATGGTTGACCAAAGTGGGAGTGTGGCAAGGTAGCACATGGGTTACGTGGTAGGATGATTACATGTCTTGAGGAACATTTTGAGTGGTTTGGGATGTAAAATGGACAGTGACTAGGTCTACGGACTTAATTTAGAATATTGACTGCTATATTGAGGAAGATTGGATAAAATAGGAGGGAGTTGCTTGATATGAAGAAGGATACAACATGACTTTGGATTGGAATGTATTGTCGCACCTTTAGTTGATGTCCATGAGGAGTGAACGGACTGGTGCAGCTGGTGAATGAGCTCGGACTCAGGATGATCTACTGATTTCGTAGTAATTGCACCCAGTGTAGCGACGTTGGAATATGTCGGTATGTAATTTCCATAGGTGGGTTATCTCCTGTGAGCAAGTTAGCAGTTGTGTGGTGTTGACGAAGCTTCTGCGAAGAATTCTACTGCCTACCCGGTATGAGATTTAGTATGTAAATGTGGCTAGTGGTTCAGAGTGTTTATTAAAGGTTAATAAAAGGATTTCGAGAAAATTTGGCGAGTTGCGTGTGCAGGATCATGTCAACGATAAAGAAAGAATTTCGGTTGATTCCAGAATTTTGTAATTGTAGCTTCAAGCTAAGTGGGAGAGCCCCATCGTCTATGATTGGATTGCGTAGTGTCAAGTTGTGCGGTTTCTGGTTATCGGTGTATTGGTGGGTCATTGAAACTAAGGAAAGAAAACATCAGTGGTAATTTGAGCAAAGGATTTGGGGAATGTGTGCCATATTTGGCCTTATCAATTCATATTCAGGTTTTTGGAAGGCTTAGAGTTTATGCTTCGTGTAGATGTAATGCGCAGGAAAGTGAGACAGTCAGATGTTTCCTTGATAAAGTGCCCGTGTGCTAGCGGGGCCTTGGAATTGATCATGTTTGGGAACAAGTCAGAGCAAGTGACTCTCAATAACGGTCTTAGAGGGTTCAAAAATTTAAAGTGCGGTGTCTAAGGATCTTGAGTTCGTAGTATGGTTGAGTATCGAAACAGGGCTTGGAGTACTCTGCGTTATCTTTAGGTTGTGGTGTAGCATTTGAGAAACGAAAGAAAATAACTTTGGATTCATAAAAGAAGTATCAGAATGGGTGTAACAGTTGAAGATGAAAAAGTGCGCACAAGGAGGGGTATGAGATAATTTGTGGATTTTGAAACAGCGTGGTCTCGTGAAATAAGGTCACTTGGGATGAGTGCGGATTTGAGTTTGTGATGTAATGAATGAAGCTATTATTATTTCTAAGGCAAGTTAAGAATAAATTGATAAAAAGACGGGTCGTCTAACGGTTGAATCGGCATGATGGTGGCAATGACCAGTTCCTTCAGCGCATAGAGTTATGCATGTAATTTGTGGCGGTACGTGCGAGGCTTGGCGGCCGCCGTAATTGATTTTATCTGGAGGAATTCAAGTATTATGGCATGTTATGTGTAGAGGGATCCCGAAAAAGTTATGGTGGCTTAGACCACTACTTGAGGTCGCTATTTTCTACGGATATGGGAATTCAGTCATGTGTTGCAATGGTTCTCTTGAAATGAGTTAAGAAGAAGGTTTATATATGATGAAGTGTTTACTCTATTAGTGGTTCGGGAGTCATGATGGAATTCTTGTACTCCTGCGCATTGGCGTGGTTAAGTGCACTAAGTAGCATGGGTTTTGAAAGTTGAGGATTTAAGATTTCGGTTCGGTGTTGACAAAGATGTCATGAGCTCGGATGAACAGGAAAGGGATTTAGATGTTTAAAGTAAGATGGTATTGTTTTTGGCATCATCTAAGGTCGATGTCAGGTGTAAGAGACCTTGTGTATTGATTTGTGGATTTTTTATATGCTTTACAGCAATAATGTAACCGGTAGCATGGAAGTGCAGACTTGTTACCTGGTGCGAAAGGTCGTGGGAGCGTGTCTCACGAAAATATTATGTAAGAGTGACATGTAGTCACTTGATTGAGTGAAGATTGAAACCAAGTATGAAAGCTCCCTATATCAGAGTGACATGTGTCTCTATATCAGGCCGGATGTGTTCATTTCAGCATAAAAGCTCCCTATGTTAGAGTATTCGGACGTGGGATGTCGTTTTGTCGTCGGTTATTTCATGTAATACTATATTGTGCCGTGTGAGTTATGAAATGGCTTGATAATTTTCTTATGTGATGAGGTTCCGCATAGCGATGGTGTTATGTGAGCAGGATGGCTCTTGAGATTCAGATCATATATCGTACCTTAGTTGTGCTTGAGTTTTGTAGCGCATGGCGCTGTCGGTCCTTCCAGGGATGATATTATGCATTGAGCGTGCTTGTGTCCGATATTCGGATATTTTGTAGTAATGAGCATTTTAGCTCGATAAGTATTTTCTTATAGATTATTTTTGTGCGGATCGGGTGGCACGCCGCCACGGGTATGTTGTTTGGATCGGGTTGCACGCAGCAACGGTATCATGTGTGGATCAGGTTGCACGTCGCAATAATGTGATGTTGAGTACAGTCTCCTATATTCTATTTTGTGTGTTTGTGTCCCTTTTTCTAAGGAAGGTTCATGACACCTTTTCAGTTGTCTAATTAGTCACGTGGGTTGAGAAATCCTTTATAGATTTCATTTTTCTTATGTATCGTAATCAAGTCTGTAGCTTATTACCTCATTATGGCGACATATGAGGCTTTTTGATCGCGTCTGAGGTGGTTTATTGCCTGAGCAACTTATACTTGGTGAGACGAGATTATTGGATTCAGGATCAGTGCGATCGGATTATATGAAGTGTAATAAATAGCAAATACCATTATTTGGTTATAATGAGGCAATGGTTCTTGTCAGAAGGAGAAACTCAATAATTGTTGACTCGACAGTTGATTATGAATTTCTACACATTTCTTCCATCGTGGAAGCATTTCAAGAGTTGGAACATGACTTATATGTATCATGAGGTGTGTTGTGAACATCAGATTCATGGAATTTTGGCTATTGTTATCGGAGAATGTTATTATAGTCATGTGAATGATGCGGTGCATGGTCTAAATTCAACAAAAGTATGCAATCCTGTATTAGTGCATCGTGTAGTGATTGTTACGACATTCATAGGTTGGAGACAGGCATGGTGGAGAATTCTGGATGTTAGAATTGGGCTCTAAGGCTTATTTTCCTAAATAAATGGGAGAATTTTAAGATTGGCTCGAGTTAATGTGCTAAACTGGGTGTGGTAGCACGGGTAGGTGCACGAGGTGTTCAACAGTAATTTTGGATAACTCCAGAATACTCCTTAGCACATTCGAGGACGAACGCATATTTAAGTGGGAGAGAATGTAACGACCCAACCGGTCGTTTTGACTTTTAGAACCCCGTTCCCCTAAATAAAACTTCTCGTATGTGCTTTAAATGATTTATGACTTGTGGGATGGTTACTTTTTGAGCAAACAGACTCAGATAAGTGTTTTGACAGTTTCGGTAGGTCCGTATCGTGATTTGGGACTTGGGCGTATGCCCGGAATCAAATTCCGAGGTCCCTAGCCCGAGATATGGAATTTTGATTAAAAAATTAAAATTTAACTTCAAATAGTGACCGGATGTCGAATTATGTGAAAACGAACCCTGAATAGAATTTTGATGATTCCAACAGCTCCGTAGGGCCATTTTGGACTTAAGAGCATGATCGGAATTTTATTTGGAAGTCCGTAGTGAAATTAGGCTTGAAATGGCTAAAACAAGAATTTAAGTTTGGAAGTTTGACCGGGGAGTTGACTTTTTTATACCGGAGTCGGAATACAGTTCCAAAAATTTTCATAGCTCCGTTATGTCATTTATGACTTGTGTGCAAAATTTGGGGATAATCGGAGTTGATTTGATAGGTTTCGACATCGAATGTAGAAGTTGATAATTCTTAGTTTCCTTAAGCTTGAATTGGGGTATGATTCGTGGTTTTAGCGTTGTTTGATGTGATTTAGAGGTTCGACTAAGTTCGTATGATGTTTTAGGACTTGTTTCTATATTTGGTTGAGGTCCCGAGAGCCTCGGGTGAGTTTCGGATGGTTAATGGATAACAAATTGGACTTAAACAGCTGCTGCAATTTTTTTTCTCTTATGCTGGAAATTCTGGGCTATGATCGAGCCCAAGATCGAGGCCCAAAATCGAGCTCCCAAGATCGAGCTCCCGAGATCGAGCTCCCGAGATCGAGCATCCGAGATCGAGCTCCCGAGATCAAGCTCCCAAGATCGAGCTCCCCGAGATCGAGCTCCCAAGATCGAACTGGGCATATCTGTAAGTTATAAAAACAGAGGCATTCGACCCATTTGCCATTTTTGACAAACTTGAGCTTGAGCAGAAGCGACGTTTGGCAGATGTTTCAAGGAAAGACATTTGAGGTAAGTGATTCCAAATCGGATTTGGTCTATATACACAAATATATCATTGTTTTCACCATTTAATTAGTGTTTTGAGATTGAAATTTGAAACTTTTTAGAAATCTCATAGAAACGAATTTTTGAGATTTCGGTATCGATTCGGAATCGGATTTGAGTGAAACTGGTATGGTTGGACTCGTAATTGAATGGGTTGTCGGATTTCATAACTTTCGCCAGATTCCGAGAGGTGGGCCCCACGGATGAATTTTTATTAATTTCGGGATTTTTATTTAAAATGTAGTATTTTCTTATGGAATTAATTCCTATAATTTTTAGTGATTGTATCAAATTATTTTGGCTAGATTCGAGCCAGGCAGAGTTGGATTATCGTGGAAAAGGCCTTATAGTGGATTAAATTGGAGCAAGACGAGGTAAGTCTCTTGTCTAATCTTGGGGAGGGAAAATTACCTCCTAGGTGATTAAAAATTAAATAATTATTGCTAATTGTGGGGGGAGGGGAGGGGAGGGGCTACGTACGCACGAGGTGACGAGAGTCCGTGCGTAGCTACTATTAAATGCTAAAGTCCGGCTAATTTAGGACTCAAAGCATGCCTTACTTGTGTAGATTGTATTCTTTGATTAATTTATATTAATTGATATCTATATGAATATATTGTGAATTGTTAGATAAAGATATTAAAGGATGAAAATCTCATATGCTTAATTTTTGTTTAAATCAATTAATTGTTAAGAAGAAATTGTTTTCCTCCCAAATTTATCTTATAATAAACATACTGTCCTTCCGGAGGCACATAAGAAAATGTCCTCCTTTCTTGTGGAGCGGGCCGAACGCCTCGGCAGGATAGATGCATCTATGGATCTCGCCGCACGTCCCTCGGCAGTGTACACGACACTCTGGATCGGGCCGTACGTCCTCGGCAGAAATCGTGCTTAATAATAAAAATAATAATTACACGATACTTGGACAGTTCATTACAGCTTGTAAAGTTATTTGATAAATTGAAAATTTATTGAAATTAAATTGTAGCTTGTAAAGCTATTTGATAAACTGGAATTTTTTTATTGAAATTGAAGGATTTACTTAATAGATTAAAAATTATTTGAATTGAAGGAATTTAATTATTATACTGAGAATTATTGGAATTGAAGGAATTTAATTACTTCTACTGGTTTAATAAATTATTGTTAATTATGTGAATCATCGTTGATATAAATATTTCTATTTTCATGATTATTTAATATTATTGACCCATAGTGAGTGTCATAGTCGGCCAACTCGTCTCTACCTCTTCGAGATTAGGCTTGATACTTACTGGGTACACGTTGTTTTCGTACTCATACTGCACTTGCTGCACATTTTATTGTGCAGGTACATATATGTATAGCGACCTTGTGGGCGCAGAGGTGTTATAAAAATTGTGGGGACATAGGTGAGCTGCATTCTATATTACGATCCGCAGCTAACAGAATCTCCTTCAGAGTTATTATATTTTCCTGTCTAATTTGTACTCTGGACAGATGCTGTATTTTATTTTAATTCCCTAGTAAATGCTCATGCACTCGTGACACCGGGTTTTGGGAATGGTTGTGAATTGTTTAGAAATTTAGCTGCAAAAATATTTATCATTTACTCTATGAGTTTTTATCTCTACAATTTTATTAAAGAATTTTTTTTTATTTCAAAAATACTATAATGGGTAATTAAGTCAATTGATTATGGTTGTCTTGCCTGACAGTGGTGTCCGGCGCCATCACGGCCTTTTGGATTTTGGGTCGTGACACAAGACTTACATCGCAGATGCGGCCTTTGCAGGTGGCCCTTTTCGCAGATGCGAGATTTTTCTCACAGATGCGAGCTCTCATGTGCGAGCCAAGGCATCGCAGATGCCAAAATGCTGGGCAGAATACATAAAATCGGGTTTTAGCTAGTTTTACTCATTTTTGAGTTTTGAGTCTCGGATTTGGGCGATTTCAAGGGGGATTTTCATTACTTTGAACTAGGTAAGTGTTCTATATCATAAAGTGATTATATTTCACAAATCCATGTCTAAATTCATCATTTATTTCGGATTTAGATGGAAGAAATTGGAATTTTTGTAAAACTGTCCAAAAATGAAAAATTTAGATTTGAAGGTCCATTTGATATCGGAATTGGACAAATTTGGTATGGTTGAACTCGTATCGGAACGGGTGTTCGTATTTCGTGAGTTTTTCCTGTATTTGAGACGTGGGTCCCACTGCCAAATATTTTAATGAATTTCAGATTTTTATCTGGAGAATTTATAAATTCATATAGAATTAATTCCTATGATTAGTATTGAATATATTGAATTGTTTGTGAATAGATGTGAAGCTTTCGGAGGCAAATTTAAAAGAAAAAGCTGTGGTTGAATAATTGATTGGAATTTGCAAATCGAGGTAAGTGTCTGGGTTAACCCTGACTTGAGGAAATAGAACTCTTAAATTGTTTGTTACGTGAATTGCATGTAAACGACGTATAGGCGACGTGACGAGTGTCTATACGTCGTCAAATTAATTGTTTGCCTGCTTACATGAAAAATTATAAATTATTCTTAATCATAAATTAAATATTATAATAATTGTTTCTCTCTCATTCTTTGTCAAATATTAATTCTTGAATTCCTGCATTAATTATTACATGTTATTTGAATTATGTGCCTTAATTGTTATTTGACATTTAGCATATTAAATATTAAACTGCCTATTTGATCCCTGATTTCCATAATAATTGATATTTGTCATTGGTTGCTTCATAATTAAATCATAATTATTGTATGCTTGTTGTCTTATAATTTTTGTATTAATTGTTACGTTTATTGGGGAATTTCTTCTATAAAAATTGATTGGTAAATAAAAATATTGGAGGATCGGATTGCACGCCGCAATAGACTTATTTAAAAGTCAATATTGGGGGATCGGATTACACGCCACAATAGATTTATTTAAAAGTCAATATTGGGGGATCGGATTGCACGCCGCAATAGACTTATTTAAAAGCCTATATATATACTTGATTGAAATAAATATATGACAGAATTGATTAAAAGGAATATATTGGGAGAGCGGGTTGCACGCTGCAACAGAATTGAATGTGAATATATTGTGAGAGCGAGTTGCACGCTGCAACAGATTTGGGTGAAATAATAATGGATTATGACTGCTGAGTTGGCTTCAATTATTATAAATGAGTTACCTGATTTATTTCTATTATTTGTTGTTGTTATTAATATTGCGTACAGGTTAATGTAAGTGAACCGCCTTAGCCTCGTCACTACTTCGTCGAGGTTAGGCTCAGCACTTACTAGTACATGGGGTCGGTTGTACTGATACTACACTCTGCACTTCTTGTACAGATTTCAGAGTTGTTCCCAGCGTCGTGCCACAGACTTGCTCGGATTTCAGCTACTCGGAGGAGACTTGAGGTATAACTGCATGGCGTTCGCAGTTCTGAAGTCCCCGTCTATTTTACTTTAGTTGTGTGTATATTTCCAGACAGCTTTATTTTATTCAGACCTTTATTTGTATTATTCTAGAAGCTCGTGCACTTGTGACACCAATTCTGGGATGGTATTTAGACACCGTTATTTTTATGGATTATTCACTATATTTCAAACTTTGCTTCCGCATTTGTTTCTTTGTTATTAATAAATATAAAATTATTTTAAAAATGGATAATATTATTCTAACGTTGGCTTGCCAAGCAAGTGAAATGTTAGGCGCCATCACGGTCCGAAGGTGGGAATTTCGGGTCGTGACAGTTGGTATCAGAGCACTAGGTTACATAGGTCTCACGAGTCACGAGCAAGCTTAGTAGAGTTTGAAGGATCGGTACGGAGACGTCTGTACTTATCTCTTAGAGGCTACGAAGTTTAGGAACAATATCACTTCTTTCTTATTCTGTCGTGCGATTTTATTTTATCATCGATGATTGAACCATTCTACTCTTATTCTCTCGCAGATGGTGAGAACACGTAATACCTCTACCGATGGACAGGGACCAAAACCCCCGGTGGAAACTATGGCCAGGAGTAGAGGTCGAGGCCGAGGTCGTGCTAGAGGCCGAGGAAGAGGCCAAGGTAGAGCTCAGCCCAGAGCTCGAGCAGCTGCACCTGTTGTAGAACCTCAGGTAGACCTTCAGGATGAGGTCCCAGTTGAGAATGTACCAGTTGGACCAGTTCAGGTCCCGGAAGGATTCATAGTCACTCCAGTACTTCAGGACGCTCTAGTCCGTTTGGTAAGTCTTATGGAGGGCGTGGCTCAGAATGGTATATTTCTAGTGGCACCAGCCGTCTCACAGGCTGGGGGAGGAGCACAAACTCCCACTATTCCCGCTCCGGAGCAGATGGCTCCCCAGAATCAGGCTCCAGTAGCCCCGCCAGTTGGGGTAGTTCAGCCAGTTGTTGCAGCACAGACTGGTGATAGGCCCGCCATGTCTTTTGAGGCCTTATTGAGACTGGATAAGTTCACTAAGCTCTTTCCAGTTCACTTCAGTGGTACACCTTCTGAGGACCCACAGAATTATCTTGAACGCTGCCATGAGGTGCTGCGAAACATGGGTATTGTTGAGACTAATAGGGTTGATTTTGCGGTATTCCAGATGACGGGTTCCGCCAAGAGGTGGTGGAGAGATTACACATTGACCCGACCAGTCAGATCACCTGCACATACCTGGGAGCAGTTCTCTAAGCTATTTCTGGAGAAGTTCCTCCCTATCACACTTAGAGAGGAATTTCGCAAGCAATTAGAGCGTCTATAACATGGCAGTATGACTGTAACTCAGTATGAGTCCCGTTTTGTAGATTTGTCCCTCCATGCTCTCATTTTACTACCTATGGAGGGAGAGAGAGTGAGGAGGTTCATTGAAGGCCTCAATCACCCTATCAGACTTCAGATGGCCAAGGAGACCAAAAGTGAGATTTCTTTTTAGGCGGCTGCTAATGTGGCAAGGAGGATAGAGATGGTTCTTGCATAGGAAAGATGGTAGAGGTTCGATAAGAGGCCTCGTCAGTTCGGTGGTTACAGTGGTGCCTCGTTTGGAGGCCGGGGTAATTTTGGTAGGGGTCATCCTCCCAAACCATTTCATTCAGCATTTCATGTATCTCCTGGTGCTTCAGGGAGTCACGGTCCTATTATGCCTTACTGTGGGCAGCCAGTATTTAGTGCACATTCAGCTCCTATCAATGCACCACCACTCCAGAGTTACTACAGTGGTTATCCGGCCCATCTGGGTCAGCTTCAGCTTTAGTAGCCACGGCATCAGGATGGGTGTTATAAGTGTGGGAACATTGGTCACATCAGGAGGTATTGTCCTAGATTCGCGAGTAACAGATCTCGGCAAGATTCTCGTGCCATCATACCCGCACCGGTTGCTTCACCGCCTGCTCAGCCAGCTAGAGGTAGGGGTCAGACAGTTAGAGGTGGAGGTCAGCCATTAGAGGTGGAGGTTAGTCCATTAGAGGTGGAGGTCAGACCGTTAGAAGTGGAGGCCAGCCATTTAGAGACCGTCCCAGAGATGCAGTTCAGAGTGGTAGGGCCCAGCCCTGATTTTATGCTTTTCCAGCTAGGCCTGAGGCCGAGTCATCTGATGTTGTGATCACATGTATTATTCCAGTTTGCCATAGAGATGCTTCAGTTCTATTTGATATTGGATCTACTTATTCCTATGTGTCCTCCTATTTTGCTTCATATTTGGTTGTGCCTTGTGATTCTCTGAGTGCTTTCTGTGTGTGTATCTACACCGGTGGGAGACTCTGTTGTAGTAGATCATGTCTATCATTCGTGTGTGGTTACTATTGGTAATCTTGAAACCAGTATGGATCTTCAACTTCTTGATATGGTAGATTTTGATGTCATCTTGGGTATGGATTAGTTGTCTCCTTACCATGCTATATTGGACTGTCATGCCAAGACAATGACCCTAGTTATGCCGGGGTTACCTCGGTTAGAGTGGAAAGGAACTTCTGACCATTCTGCCAACAGGGTTATTTCTTATATGAAAGCTCGGCGTATGGTAGAGAAAGGGTGTCTAGCCTATTTGGCTTATATTCGCGATCCCAGTGCGGATGTCCCTTCTATGGACTCAGTACAAGTTGTTCATGAATTTTCAGAAGTATTTCCTACAGATTTGCCGGGGATGTCACCCGATAGAGATATTGACTTCTGTATTGATTTGGCTCCGGGCACTCAGCCCATTTCTATTCCACCATACCGTATGGCCCCGCCAGAGTTGAAAGAATTGAAAGAGCAAATACAAGACTTGCTTCATCAGGGATTCATTAGACCCAGTGTCTCGCCCTGGGGTGCACCAATATTATTTGTAAAGAAGAAAGATGGCTCTATGCGGATGTGTATAGATTATCGGTAGTTGAAGAAGGTCACTATCAAAAACAAATATCCACTGCCAAGAATTGATGACTTATTTGATCAGCTTCAGGGTGCCAAGGTATTTTCGAAATTTATTTGAGATCTGGTTACCATCAGTTGAAGATTAGGGCATCTGATGTCCCTAAGACAACTTTTCGGACTCGGTATGGGCATTACGAGTTCCTAGTGATGTCATTTGGGTTGACAAATGCTCCAGCAACATTTATGGATTTGATGAATCGGGTGTTCAAGTCTTATTTGGATTCTTTTGTGGTTGTATTCATTGATGATATCTTGATTTACTCCAGCGGTCGAGAGGAGCATGAGCAGCATCTTCGAAGTGTGCTTCACACCTTGAAGAATAATCAGTTATATGCCAAATTTTCAAAATGTGAGTTTTGGTTAGACTCAGTTGTCTTTTTGGGACATATTGTACCGGCAGAAGGCATAAAGGTGGATCCTAAGAAGATTGAGGCTGTTCAGAATTTGCCTAGACCTACTTCGGTTACAGAGATCTGGAGTTTCCTGGGTTTGGCAGGTTATTATCGTTGGTTCGTGGAAGAATTTCCATCTATAGCAAGCACATTAACCAGACTAACCCAGAAGGGTGTTCCATTGAGATGGTCAGACGAGTGTGATTTGAGCTTTCAGAAGCTCAAGACCGCTTTGACTACGGCGCCAGTATTGGTATTACTCACATTGGGCTTGGAGCAGTATTAATGCAAGATGGAAAGGTAATTGCATATGCGTCGCGTCAGTTAAAAGTTCACGAGAAGAATTATCATGTTCATGACCTAGAATTGGCAGCCATTGTTCATGCGCTGAAGATGTGGAGGCATTACCTCTACGGTGTCTCGTGTGAGGTATTTGCTGATCATCGTAGCCTTCAGTATCTGTTCAAACAAAAAGATCTTAATTTGAGGCAAAGAAGGTGGTTGGAGTTGTTGAAAGACTATGATATCACCATTTTGTATCACCCCAGAAAGGCCAATGTGGTGGCCGATGCTTTGAGTAGAAAGGCTGTGAGTATGGGCAGTCTTGCGTATATTCTGGTTGGTGAGAGACCATTAGCTGCAGATGTTCAGCCTTTGGCTAATTAGTTCATGATGTTAGATGTTTCAGAACCCGGGTTCTAGCTTGCACAGTCGCCCGGTCTTCTTTATATGAGTGCATCAGAGAGAGGCAGTATGATGATCCTCATTTACTTGTCCTTAATGACACGGTATGGCACGGTGATGCCAAAGAGGTTGTTGTAGGGGAAGATGGTGTTCTGCGAATGCAGGGCCGTATTTGTGTGCTTAATGTGGATGGGCTTCGTGAATTAATTCTTGAAGAGGCACACAGTTCCAGGTATTCTATTCATCCAGGTACCGCAAAAATGTATCAAGATTTACGGCAACATTATTGGTGAAGGAGAATGAAAAAGGATATAGTTTCACATGTAGCTCGGTGTCTGAATTGTCAGCAAGTTAAGTACGAGCATCAGAGACCTGGTGGTTTGTTTAAGAAGTTAGAAATTCCTGAGTGGAAGTGGGAGCGTATCACAATGGATTTTGTTGTTGGGCTCCCACGGACTCAGAGAAAATTTGACGCAGTTTGGGTCATTGTGGACAGGCTGACCAAGTCAGCACATTTCATTCCAGTGGCAGTTACCTATTCTTCAGAAAGGTTAGCTGAAATTTATATTCGTGAGATTGTCCGCCTTCACGGTGTGCCCGTGTCTATTATTTCAGATCGAGGTACGCAGTTTACCTCACATTTCTGGAGGGCTGTACAGTGTGAGTTAAGCACGCAGGTGGAGTTGAGTATAGCCTTTCATCCATAGACAGATGGACAGTCACAGTGCACTATTCAGATATTAGAAGATATGCTCCGCGCTTGTATTGTAGACTTTGGAGGTTCTTGGGACCAATTCTTGCCACTTGCGGAGTTTGCTTATAATAATATCTACCACTGGAGTATTCAGATGGATCCATATGAGGCATTATACGGAAGGCGATGCCGATCACCAATTAGTTGGTTTGAACCGGGAGAGGCTCGGTTGTTGGGTACCTATTTGGTACAGGATGCCTTGGATAAGGTCAAGATTATTCAGGATCGACTTCGTACAGCTTAGTCTAGGCAAAAGAGTTATGCCGATTGTAAAGTTCGTGATATTGCATTCATGGTTGGAGAACGAATATTGCTCCGGGTTTCACCTATGAAAGGTGTAATGAGGTTCGGAAAGAAGGGCAAGTTGAGCCCTAGGTATATCGGACCCTTTGAAATTCTTGAAAGGGTGGGTGAAGTAGCCTACAGGCTTGCATTACCACCTAGTTTATCAGCGGTTCATCCAATGTTCCATGTGTCTATGCTCCGTAAATATCATGGTGATCCGTCCCATGTATTAGATTTCAGCTCAGTCCAATTGGACAAAGATTTGACTTACGAGGAGGAGCCGGTGGCTATTCTAGCCCGGCAGGTCCGACAGTTGAGGTCAAAGAGTTATCCTTCAGTTCGGGTGCAATGGAGACGTCATCCAGTAGAGGCATCTACCTGGGAGTCCGAGTCGGACATGCGAAGTAAATATCCACACCTTTTCTCCAGTTCAGGTATTTTCTTTTCTCTAACTCCGTTCGAGGACGAACGTTTGTTTTAGAGGTGGAGAATGTGATGACCCAAAATGTCATCTTTAAATTTAATAAGTAATTATGAGTTCTAAGACCTCGAAAAGCACCATTTTATCATTCCTCGACTTACGTGCGCAGTCCGTAATTTTTTTTTGAAAGTTTTCATGTGAAAAATGAATTAAAATTTGAAATAGAGCTTTAAAATTCAAGTGAGTTGACTTTGGTCAACATTTTTAGCAAACGGACCCGGATCAGTATTTTGACAGTTCCGGTAGTTCCGTATCGTGATTTGGAACTTGGGCGTATGCCCGAGATTTAATTTGGAGGTCCCTAGCTCAAGTTATGACCATTTAACGGAACTAGCAATTTAAAGGCTAAATATTCCAAGTTTGACCACGGGGTTGACTTTTTGATATCGGAGCCGGAATCCGATTCTGGAAATTTTAACAGCTCCGTTATGTCATTTATGACTTGTGTGCCAAATTTGAAGTCATTCCGGATTCATTTAATATGTTTTGGCACGAGATTTGTAAATTAAAAGTTTAAAACCCAAAGTTCGAATCGGGGTGTGAATTATAATTTCAGTGTTGTTTAATATGATTTTAGACCTCGAGTCAGTCCGTATTATGTTACGGGACTTATTGGTATATTCGAGCGGGGTCCTGAGTACCCCAAGAGTGAAACGGATTAAAATTGGAACAAGAATTGGACTTAAGTAAAAATCTGAAATTTGGGTTCTGGTATAATCGCACCTGCGGAATTTTGACCGCAGGTGCGAGCTTGCAGAAGCAAGACTTCCATCGCAGATGCGGCCTTCGCAGGTGCGGCCCTTTTGCGCACAAGCGGACGTCGCAGGTGTGACATTTTGTCCGCAGATGAGGAACCTCGCCTGGCAGCCCCTTTTCGCAGATGCGAGCTCGCATGTGCGAGCCCAGGCACCGCCGATGCGAAAATGCTGGGCAGAATACATAAAATCGGGTCTTAGCCATTTTTACTCATTTTTGAGTTTTGAGTCTCGGATTTGGGCGATTTCAAGGAGGATTTTCACGACTTTGAACTGGGTAAGTGTTCTTTATCATAAAGTGATTATATTTCACAAATCCATGTCTAAATTCATCATTTATTTCAGATTTAGATGGACGAAATTGGAATTTTTGTAAAACTTTCCAAAAACAAAAAATTTAGATTTGAAGGTCCATTTGATATCGGAATTGGACAAATTTGGTATGGTTGAACTCGTATCGGAACGGGTGTTCCTATTTTGTAATTTTTTCCGAGATTTGAGAGGTGGGTCCCACTGCTGAATATTTTAATGAATTTTGGCTTTTTATCCGAAAAATTTGTAAATTCATATGGAATTAATTCCTATGATTAGTATTGAATATATTGAATTGTGTGTGAATAGATTTGAAACTTTCGGAGGCAAATTTAAAAGGAAAAGTTGTGGTTGAATAATTGATTGGAATTTGCAAAGCGAGGTAAGTGTCGGGGTTAACCTTGACTTGAGGGAATAGAACCCTTAAATTGTATGTTATTTGAATTGCATGTAAACGACGTATAGGCGAAGTGACGAGTGTCTATACGTCGTCAAATTAATTGTTTGCCTGCTTACTTAAAAAATCATAAATTATTTTTAATCATACATTAAACATTATAATAATTGTTTCTCTCTCATTCTTTGTCAAATATTAATTCTTGAATTTCTGCATTAATTGTTACATGTTATTTGAATTATGTGCCTTAATTGTTATTTGCATATTAAATATTAAACTGCCTATTTGCTCCCTGATTTCCATAATAATTACTATTTATCATTGGTTGCTTCATAATTAAATCATAATTATTGTATGCTTGTTGTCTTGTGATTTTTATATTAATTGTTGCATTTATTGGGGAATTTCTTCTATAAGAATTTATTGGTAAATGAAAATATTGGAGGATCGGATTGCACGCCGCAATAGATTTATTTAAAAGTCAATATTTGGGGATCGGATTGCACGCCGCAATAGACTTATTTAAAAGTCAATATTAGGGTATCGGATTGCACGCCGTAACATACTTATTTAAAAGTCTATATATATACTTGATTGAAATAAATATATGACAGACTTGATTAAAAGGAATATATTGGGAGAGCGGGTTGCACGCTGCAATAGAATTGAATGTGAATATATTGTGAGAGCGGGTTGCACGCTGCAACAGAGTTGGGTGAAATAATAATGGATTATGACTGCTGAGTTGGCTTCAATTATTATAAATGAGTTACCTGATTTATTTCTATTATTTATTGTTGTTATTAATATTGCGTACAGGTTAATGTAAGTGAACCGCCTTAGCCTCGTCACTACTTCGTCGAGGTTAGGCTCAGCACTTACCAGTACATGGGGTCGGTTGTACTGATACTACACTCTGCACTTCTTGTGCAGATTTCGGAGTTGGTCCCAGCGGCGTGCCATAGACTTGCTGGATTTCAGCTACTCAGAGGAGACTTGAGGTATAACTGCATGGCGTCCGCAGTTCTGAAGTCCCCGTCTATTTTACTTTAGTTGTGTGTATATTTCCAGACAGCTTTATTTTATTCAGACCTTTATTTGTATTATTCTAGAAGCTCGTGCACTTGTGACACCAATTCTGGGATTGTATTTAGACACCGTTATTTTTATGGATTATTCACTATATTTCAAACTTTGCTTCCGCATTTGTTTCTTTGTTATTAATCAATTTAAAATTATTTTAAAAATGGATAATATTATTCTAACGTTGGCTTGCCTAGCAAGTGAAATGTTAGGGGCCATCACGGTCTGAATGTGAAAATTTTGGGTCGTGACATTTTCATTCTTGATAAAGCCCGTGGAATGTGTTAACGATGGAATAGGGATCATAACACGGGACTAAAAAATAGCAATCATTAACTAATATAGCCCGTAGCAAGGCAGGACAGACTTTCCCTCACCATAAAAGAAGAAAACAAAATATTTTATTTACATTAATCTTTTGACAGGAAACGGAAGGCCAGCATGTAGGAACACCACTACTTGCAGCTAGACATGATATGAGCTAATACAAAAGTTCTCTAATAACTAAATAAGCCTACATACGTCAACTCTCTTGTTGCTTGAGATGTTAAACGCGAAATGCAATACTTAATTGACCAAAAAGTGTAACCCTTGGCTCAAATAATTAAACTTATGGATTAAGGGATTAAACATAGTTAATAATAATATTTCTAGATGCGAGTTTCGAAAGCGTGACTAACATTGGACTGATCCGATAGAAATATAATAATGTTGCGCAACAATCATTTCAAGTGATGTGGGCAATAATAGAGCATTAAATAGCAACGAACAATAATAAATATCATTTAAGTAAATAGAAGGAACGATTCACCCAATAAAGGGGGAACTAGGTGGTTATTCCTCCTGACAATGATAGATGACAGACAAATCCTTGAATGTTCGAATTATCCCCGGATCTGGTGGATTGGAATAATATGGACAAAAATCTTGGTGAAAAGGTGATATTTGTGTCTTAGTAAGAGAGAGAAAAGATCTTTTGTCAAAGTGTATTCTTACAAAATGAATATCACATGCCTTACACCATTGTCTTCCTTTTCTGTTTATATGAGTCATTTCCTTAACAAACCCTAATAGTATAAGTGCAGAGAATATTCTAGTGAACATTTTCTTTATTATCCTATTTTGAAAACTAGCCGTTACAACTTTGCCAACGGTGCTCGACGTCGAACCTTGTTGACATTTCGGCCATGAAACTCGCTGCTTCCCGGTCGACCTCGACTGATAACGGCTTGAAGACTCTTCCTTTAGCATTATCTTGTCCTAAATATTCTAGGGCAGATTTTGACTTATACAGTTAGTCCCTTCGCTTATTAAGGTCGGCTTCAGACGAGCTTGATGAGCGGATTCTGTTCGTCATGGTCGAGATGATTGGACGAGTGGGCAATGTGGCCTTTCATGAGCCGCAACTTTTAAGGTTACGTTGTTCCTGGATCAAAGTGACGTCATTACGTTATACGTCATTTAAGGTGCGTTTTCCCGATGCGTTGCGACGTTTCGCATGCATTTATTGGTTGGATCTGTCGCTACGATAGTTGTGCTAAGTAATGATGTCCTATTTTCTCGGTTTCGATGCCTGAGCTCTTATAAATAGGTATGTGAAGACACACAGTCGAGTTTTACAGATTTCCCATATCGAAACCTTGTGCCTTCTTCTTCTTATTCCATTGTTGTGCATCTTCTTTCCCCGCCCTAGCAATCCCTGTTGTCTTTAACTCCTCGTTACTTTGAATACCCTCTCTTTCGTTATAACTATGTCTAATCTATCTTCTGTTCCCAGCGAGGAAAGTTACCCGGTACCTTTAGCGATGTTTTTCCCTACTCATGCGGAGGGCATCTCCGCTGCCGTCGAGGATGAGAACTACCCTATAGTGGAGGAGATAGTTCCTCGTGGTGAGAAAGTCAGGTCTGATTTTTCAAAGGCGCCTAAAGCTGAACTAGAAATCTCCGTATCCGCGATGAAGGAGGCCAATTTATTAGAGTTTCACTATATTAGTAACAGAAACAGTGGATCTTTATACAAGTCATGGAAATAGCTGCACATAACCTGTCGCAATTGCAATGTCTAAAGTGACAAGGGGTGGAAGGAAGACGAAATTTCGAATTGTAGCAAAGAATATTGAGTCATTCCTCTGAGAAACTTCATTCAAGTAGGCTTGTCTTTTGATGTTTCTCTTCTGTGAAACAATTAAGAACTTGGTGCTAACCTTCTTCAGATTCTTCAAGGGAATGCTGAAGTAATCATCTCGATCTCCAACCAACTTAGCAAGCTGATCACGAATTGTAGGGATTACTAGATCTACTATCACTTTCATAACCTGAACAAGGATCTAGTCATTGATGGTAAGGAATAACTAAGCGGGTATTCCGCTCTCAATAACAAAAGCAGAAAGGAAGCAAAGATCTAGTCAGTTCCAATTCGTCTCACGTTAATATAAAAAAAAGTATTTTAAAATATTGAATTTTGAGAAGCAAAAAATGACATAATTTGGGACGGATGGAGTATATCATACAATAATATTCTTCATACATGGGTGATGTTTGGCCATAATTCATTATTTACCTTACATTTTGGTGTTTTACTATTAAATTGTGCGACACTTGAGCTTAATTGAGTTGTTTTTATGTGTAGTGTGGGGTCCATCCCAAGAATGTGAAAGGAAGACAAACTTCTTTTGACATAAAGTACCATGCTTCAAAATCTACAGGAAATGTGATTTGGGTTGGCAGATTTTTCATTGCTTTCACAAGGCGAAAGTTTGACATTTATATTATGATAATGTCATCCATGATGCAAGCAAGGAGAATTAGACGTCTATAAATAGATAGCTCCTGATTCAGTTGAAGATACACAAAACAAAGAGAGAAAGAAAGAGTGAGGTTTCATAGACAAGGTATAAGAAAATAGTCTGTGAGAAAAATAGAGAGTGAGCGATATTGTTGTAAGGTGGGAATATCAAAAGAGAGTTATTTCTTTTGAGTGTTGTAGTTGTCTTTGGAGTATTTTACTCGGACCTACAAAGTATAAAATTTCTTGCTATAATGATATCAATTGCTTGTTTCGGGGCCGTAGTATTTCCCTTATTCAAAAGGGTTTTCCACGTAAATATCTTGGTATCGTTATCACTCTTTTATTCTTGCTAATTACCGTATCTTGGTGCTACGTTATTATTTTGCTTTTATTACCGTAAATATTATTTCTGTAGGGAGTTTATTCCCAACAATTGGTATCAGAGCACAGGTTCTGCTCGTTCAATGAAATACTATTCACTGTCAGTAGTACTATACTCGGTGAAAAACAAAAATGTCCGAGTAAAGTACGAGGTAGCAAAATTTAACGGAGATAGTAGTTTCTCAACATGACAAATAAGGATGAGAGATCTCCTCATACAACAAAGATTACATAAGGTACTACATGCTGATGCCAAAATGCCTGATACCATGAAAGCTGAGGATTTGGCTGACTTGGATGAAAGGGCTGCTAGTGTAATCAGGTTGCACTTATGAGATGATGTGGTAAATAACATCATTGATGAAGATACCGCACGTGGCAATTGGACAAGTTTGGAAAGCCTATACAAGTCCAAAATTCTAACAAATAAATTGTACATAGAGAAGCAGCCATACGGCCTACACATGGATGAAGGTACGAAATATTTGTCACATTTAAATGTGTTTAATGGACTAATCACACAGTTCGCCAATCTCGAAGTGAAAATCGAGGAAGAAGATAAAGCCTTCTTGTTATTGAACTCGTTGCTATCTTTCTACGATAATCTGGCAATAACCATCTTGCACGGTAAGACTACCATTGAGTTCAAAGATGTCACATCGGTTCTTCTACTCAATGAGAAGATGAGAAAGAAGCCTGAAAATCAAGGACATGCTCTCATCATAGAAGGTAGACGCAGGAGTTATCAAAGGAGTTCGAGCAACTATGGTAGATCCGGAGTTCGTGGGAAGTCTAAGAACCGATCCAAATCAAGAGCAAGGAATTGCTACAATTGTGATCAACCAGGTCACTTCAAAAGAGATTGCCCAAATCCAAGGAAGGGTAAAGGTGAAACTAGTGACCAGAAGAATGACGACAACACAATCGCCATGGTGCAAAACAATGATAATGTTGTCCTCTTTATAAACGAGGAAGAGGAATGCATGCACTTATCAGGTCCAGAGTCGGAATAGGTGATTGATACAACAACATCTTACCATGCCACACCGATAAGAGATCTTTTTTGTAGATATGTGGCAGGTGATTTCGGCCTTGTGAGAATGGATAACACAAGTTATTCAAAGATTGCGGGGATTGGTGATCTTTGTATCAAGACAAATGTCGGATGCACACTGGTTCTGAAGGACGTGCGACATGTACCTGATTTGCGGATGAACTTGATCTCGAAAATTGCTTTAGACCGAGATGGATACGATAAATAATTTGCAAATCAAAAGTGGAGACTCACCAAGGTATCATTGGTGATTTCAAAGGGAGTTGCACATGGCACGTTGTATAGGACAAATGCAAAAATATGCCAAGGTGAATTAAACGCGGCACAAGATGAGATTTCTGCATATTTATGGCACAAAAGAATGGGTCATATGAGCAAGAAGGGATTGCAGATTCTTTCCAAGAAATCACTCATTTCTGACACCAAATGTACAACGGTAAAACCTTGTGACTACTGTTTATTTGGTAAGCAGCATAGAGTCTCATTTCAGACATCGTTTGAAAGAAAATTGAATATACTTGATTTGGTATATTCTGATGTTTGTGGTCCAATGGAAATTGAATCGATGGGCGTTAACAAATATTTTGTTACTTTTATTAATGATGCTTCACTAAAATTATGGGTTTATATTTTGAATACCAAAGATCAGGTGTATCAAGTTTTTCAGAAGTTTTCATGCTATGGTGATAATGGAGACATGCCAAAAGCTAAAGCGTCTCCGAAGTGATAATAGCGGTAAGTACACTTCAAGGGAATTTGAAGAGTACTGTTCGAGCCATAGGATCAGCCATGAAAAGACAGTTCTTGGAACCCCACAACACAATGGCGTAGCCGAAAGGATGAACCGCACCATTATGGAGAAGGTGAGAAGCATGCTCAGAATGTCTAAACTGCCTAAGTCATTCTGGGGTGAAGCAGGTCAGACAGCCTATTACCTGATCAATATGAGTCCATTAGTTCCGTTGGCGTTTGACATCCTAAAGAGAGTTTGGACCAATAAGGAGGTGTCCTACTCGCATCTGAAGGTGTTCGGTTCCAGAGCTTTTGCACATGTACCAAAAGAGCAAAGAACAAAGCTGGATGATAAATCTGTTCCTTGCGTATTCATCGGATATGGAGATGAAGATTTCGAATACAGATTGTGGGATCCTGTAAAGAAGAAGGTCATCAGAAGCAGAGATGTAGTCTTTTGAGAAAGTGAAGTTGGAACTGCTAATGATATGCCAGAGAAGGCCAAGAATGGTATAATTCTTAACCTTGTTACTATTCCTTCTACTTCTAACAATCACACAAGTGCAGAAAGTAGGACCGACGAGGTTGTCGAGCAGGGGGTGAAACCTGGTGAGGTTATTGAGCAGGGGGCAACTTGATGATGGTGTCGAGCAAGTGTAAAACCCCACTCAGGAAGAAGAACAACCTCAACCTCTGAGGAGATCAGAGAGGCCAAGGGTAGAGTCATGTAGGTACCTTTCCACAGAGTATGTCCATATTAGTGATGAAAGGGAGCCAGAAACTCTTAAGGAGGTATTATCTCATCCAGAAAAGAACCAGTGGATATAAGCCATGCAAGAAGAGATGGAATCTCTACAGAAAAATTGCACGTACAGGCTGGTTGAACTTCCAAAGTGTAAAAGATCACTCAAATGCAAATAGGTCTTAAAACTCAAGAAATATGAAAATGGCAAGCTTGTCAGATACAAAGCTCGATTGGTGGTAAAAGGCTTCGAGCAGAAGAAAGGTATTGATTTTGACAAAATTTTCTCACATGTTGTTAAAATGACTTCTATTCGAACAATTTTGAGTTTAGCAGCTGTGAGCACCTAATTTTTGACTATGTGTGAATATATTTCCACTCACACTCTCACTTTCCCCATGCACTTCCCTCACATAATCCCTCCACCAACACACACGGATACTCACAAAAAAAAGGAGATTCATCTCTACCCCAAACACATACAACAAAAAGTTAAAAAGGGGAGGAGAAAAATCAAAAAAGGGACGAGGAAAGTTAAAAAGGGGAGGGAGGAGGAAAGTCAAGAAGGGGAGGAGGAAAATAAAAAAGTGGAAGAGGAAAGTCAAAAAAGAGGGGAGCGCAAAGCAGGGGGAAGAAATCGGATTAAAATTAGCACCTAAGAGCTAAAGGGGCAAGAAAAACACAAAAGGAGGAGCCGAGCTTTCTCTTCTTCCTAACCACACGCTCATCTTCTTCCCTTCTCATTTTTCACCATTAACGTCAAAGCCCACAATTAAGCTCGTCATCTTCACACAAAATAAGTAGCTTTCTTCTACTCCTCTTAATCACTAGCTACTGGTTTCAACCACAAAAAACAGTCAAACAACCTCTCAAACCGAGCAAAAAACCAGCAGGAAAAACCCAATTTTTGGTGTTTCAAATCTGAGCGAAAAATAGTACAACAAAAGGGGGGTCTCCGGTGGGATCACGTTTGAGTTCCAGCGGGCTGTCTTTGTTTGACTCCATTCGGCATCGATTTTAGTTGTTGTAACTTCATTGGAGGAGTTTGCTAATAAAGGAATATTTGTTGTTGCTAAAGGTTCAATCTCTTATCTCAAGTCTTTGTTTCACGTATCTGTTGGTGTTTTGCTTAGATGTGGGTTTGAGTTTATTATGGCAAAATTCTTGCCTGAAATATCCTGCCGCATATTTGCTCAAAATAATTATGTATTGCTTGGATGGTGATTCCGTTGGTTTACGCTTTAATCTATTAGTTTAGGTTTGAAGCACTTCCTTAAGAATTCGCTGTTTGAGCTCAAATTTGATTGTTTTTTTAACCTTTCCAATAATGACATGAATTTTTTATTGTTTAATGTATTTGAGTGGATCAAGGTTCCTAGAGAGACATGATTTAGATTATATCTTTATATAAAAGTGTTTTATTTAATGGGTTAGGAACTCAATCATTGACTTACACATTTATTCTTAGTTGCTGCTGTATGTCTAATTTGATACATTGATTTTGAGAGTTAGTTTAAATAATTTAGTGTATTTATATTGTTAGTGGGCTTGTGGATTTCTAATTGTTATTTTACTGATGGCGTATCCATTTTCTTAATTAATAAAGAAAATTCTGTAATAAATAATCATCAATAGCTAAATACTATATTTTTCCGCAACTACTTCATAATTCACAACCTCACAATAATCTCAAAGTTTAGGAAGAATAATGAACACCGCTAGAATACTTTTAGGCGCGCTTTTAATCTATTATCGTGATTGTATACACGTTCGCGAGGCATAATTGTGATTCTCAAAATAAATCAAGGTACGCGTTCGCGCGACTTTGGCCAAACAATCTTAAATAAGTAAGTGTTGTGAATTGTGTACACGTACGCATGACATGATTATTGACACGCCAAATGAGACGAGTACACGTACGCGTGACATGATTCTTGACACGCCAAATGAGACGAGTACACGTACGCGTGACTTATTTCAAGATAATTTTCGTAAATCTAATCAAGCAATAAAAGCGGACATAGGTAAAACATGAAAACTAATACAACACACTTTATCCAAAAATAATTAAAGCCAAATATAGTCAATAAAGCGACCGTGCTAGAACCACGGGACTCTGAGAATTTCTTACACCTTCTCCCCAGTCAACAGAATTTCTCCCCGGATTTTGTTTTCGCAGACCAATAATAATAGAGTCAAACCTTCATTTGACTAGGGATTCAAATAAAAGGTGACTTGGAACACCCAAAAACTCAATTTCAAGTGGCGACTCTGTAAATAAAATAATCCCTACTCAAGTTTGTCACTTTAATTGGAAAAATTGTTTAACCAATAATCCATAACTATACATCTTTTGGGGTAGAAAAGGGGTGTGACAGCTCTGGCGACTCTGCTGGGGATATCAGAATTCGAGCTTGTAAATGTTGACTTTTATTTGCCTTTATTAATTTTGTATATGCTGTGATTTATTTGTGTCTAATGTACTACTTGCCTGCTTTTTACTGCTTTGATATTATTGAACTGTATATATAAATTGTCTTCTCACGCACCCCCTCTGAGTCTTCTTGAAATTAAAATTGGGCATTTGCTTGACATAGCCCGCTTTCTTTGAGATAGCCGAGGTGCTTGCCACCCGGTGAAGGATTTTTAGTCACACATATTTTAGGCAAGGAGCACCACCATCTAAGACGAAAAGTAATTCTACCGGTACGGTGACCCTCCTCGGCTCGAGTTGTCCGTTCGAGTAAGCCAGTCTAGATACCTTTCTCCACCAGGATTTAAACATAGAAGAACGAACCTCATGCGGGATCCCTAGTAGGTACGTTTGTTTGCATCACGTGCATTTAATTTTGGGGACTCAACACACGGGTTGGGTCCGTCTAGGACAGGTGTACCCAATTTAAAAGACCATCCTGATGCATTTAACGTGCTACTTGTGCACTTATTTATTTCGGCTTGCATGTTGAACATCTTCTAGAATAGGAAAATAAAATCAAGAAAAAACAAGAGTGAGGAGAAAGAAACTTACCCACTTCTAAAAAATCCAGGTATTTGAAAAGTCCTGAAACTCTGCCGTAATTTTGAAAAAAAAAAAAAGAAGAAGAGTAATTTAAAAAATAAGCCAAATATTTTGAAAAACAAAAACAAAAAACCAAAAACAAAAAGAAAATCATGTTTTTCTGTTATGTCAACACCGACCGAACTACGCGGGTCTGATTCTCACCGGATGTGAGATATGTAGGCAAACCTCATCGGTTCCGGTCTCCAATTTTCAAATATCCAAAAAGATATTTTCCTTTAATTCCTTCTTTAGAAGTTTTTCTTTGAGACGTTATCACAACCCGAAATTTCCCACCGATGGGACCGTGATGGCGCCTAACATTTCACTTGCTAGGCAAGCCAAAGTTAGAGAATCATTAAACCAAGTCCTTATTCCCATTCGGTAATTAACAATAATTAACAAAGATGAAATATAATAAGTGCGAAATATTATAAAACTGTATTAATTACTACCACCCGGATCTTAAGTCACAATTCACGAGCATTCTAGAATTTTCTATAAGTAATAGTTTCAAAGAAATACAACTGTATGAATGAAAGAAATAGTAGAACAGAAAAGATAGATGAGAACTTCAAGGTCTGTGAACACCGACAGATCTACCTTGAGTCTCCGGACAGCGGACTAATAGCAAAATCTCGATCAACCCGAACCGGTATCAAAATTTGCATAGAAAGTGCAGAGTTCAGTATCAGTACAACCGACCACATGTACTAGTGAGTGTCGAGCCTAACCTTGACGAAGTAGTGACGAGGCTAAGGCAAGGCACTTACAAATCAACTTGTACAATTTAACAGTGTATATACAAA
Source organism: Nicotiana tomentosiformis (assembly GCF_000390325.3). Taxonomy (NCBI): domain Eukaryota; kingdom Viridiplantae; phylum Streptophyta; class Magnoliopsida; order Solanales; family Solanaceae; genus Nicotiana; species Nicotiana tomentosiformis. Next base: position 32,491,980 of record NC_090818.1, read on the forward strand.
TAACAAAAATGAAGAACTAAATAGCAAATGTCGGGAGGGGAACATACTGTGGGGAATACAAGATAAAGAACTACAACAGAATGATCACCGGAGCAGTCAATATACCATGAATCAACAGGAATAGTGAGTACGGTAAGGAAAAATGCACGGCATCACCCTTCGTGCTTTTACTCTCAATCTCACCATAAAATTAATAGAAATGACATGTCATCGCCCTTCGTGCATTAAATCTCATATCATGGCACGACATCACCCTTCGTGCATTAACACTCACAATATGGCACGACATCACCCTTCGTGCATTAACACTTACAATATGGCATGACATCACCCTTCGTGCATTAACACTCACAATATGGAATGACATCACCCTTCGTGCATTAACACTCACAATATGGCACGACATCACCCTTCGTGCATTAACACTCTCCCTTACTATAATGCAATGAATAAATAACAACAGGGAGATAGAATAACAAGTACAAACCTTACTTCAACATTTGGTTCCATAATATCAATCTCAACTTTGAAATAAAAACTCAATTATCACCAAAAAATCCGTAAATGACAAGAACGATAAATTGAACAACATTAGTATAACACGTAGCAATTAGGCATAGGAATGAGACAATATAAGAAAAATAGAGAAATATGGAAAACAGGTAAATTGGCGGCGCATAACTACTCGTTACCTCACATATACGCCGCTCACATGAATTTCACTTAGCAAGTAATATAAGGTTCCTAATTCCCTCAAGTTAGGGTTAGACACAACACTTACAGCTCCGAAGGCCACTTAATTCTCAATCACAGCGTTTCCTTTGGAATTCACCTCCAAACCACTCGTATCTATTCAAAAATGACTCAATAAAATCAAATATTTCTAAAGGAATCAATGATATTGCATAAATTAAATTTCCCAAATTTTCCTCCAAAAAGTCAAAAAATCGACCCCGGGCCAGCTTGGTCAAAACCCGAGGTTCGGACCAAAATCCATTTACCCAATCACCCCCGAGCCTGAATATATAATTGGTTTTGGAATCCGACCTCAAATTGAGGTCTAAATCCCCAAATTTCCGAAATTCCTAATTTCTACCCTAACCCTTAATTCTACCATGAAAACTCTAGATTTTAGGTTGATAATTCAAGAAATGTAATGGTTAATTGAAATAAAATGGTTTAGAATCACTTACCAACACTTTGGGGAAGAAAATGACTCTTGAAAATCGCCTCTACCCATTTGGTTCTTGCAAAATGTTGAAGAAATGGCTTAAGGCCGTGTTTGATTCTGTTTTATGCACTGGGCGACAGCGTGCATCGTGTTCGCGATGCCACTGTCGTGTTCGCAAAGGGTACTGGCTGCCAAGCCTTCACGTTTGCGAGACCCTGCTCACGTTCGCGATGGTTACTCTTCCCTAGCCTTCGCGTTCGTGACGCATTGCTCGGGTTCGCGATGAAGGAACGACCAACCCTCCCCCAGGTCCCCAAGTGCTTCGCGTTCGCGAGGAGCCGGTCGCGTTCGCGGAGGGTAAATCCCCATCACTTCGCATTTGTGACCATATTTTCGCATTCGCAAAGAAGATGTCTCAGCCTCACCTGTTTACTCTTCGCGTTCGCGAGAGGACTTTCGCGAATGCGAATAAGGATATGCCAGACACTAGAATCTGTAGAAAACCAGATTTTTCCCAATACCAAAACATCCCGTGGCCTATCCGAAACTCACTCGAGCCTTCGGGGCTCCAAACCAAACATGCACACAAGTCTAAAAATATCATACGGACCTGCTCACGCGATCAAATCGCCAAAATAACACCTAAAACTCCGAATTTAGCACCAAATCGAATGAAATTCTCAAGAACACTTTAAAATTTTTATTTTCTCAACTGGACGTCTGAATCATGTCAAATCAACTCGTTTCTCACCAAATTTCACAGACAAGTCTTAAATATCGTAATGAACCAGTACCGGGCTCCGGAACCAAAATATGGACCCGGTACTAACAATTCCAAACATCAATCATTTTTTTAAAACAAATAATTTCCACACTTTTAATTTTTATCAAAAATTGATAACTTGAGCTAGGGACCTTCGAATTCGATTCCGGGCATACGCCCAGGTCCCATAATTTGATGCGGACCCACCGGAACCGTCAAAACATGGATCCGGGCCCGTTTACCAAATATATTGACCGAGGTCAACTAAAATCAACTTTTAAGGCATAAATTCTTATTTTCATCAATTTTCAACATAAAAGCTTTCCGGAAACCTACCCGGACTACGCACGCAAATTGATGGGGGTAAAAATGAGATTTTTAAGGTTTAAGAGAGCAGAATTTAGTTCTAAAACATAAGATGACCTTTTGGGTCATCACAGACGTCAAATCCAAAAATTCAAAAATATTTTCTTCCTTTTTTTAAAAAAAAAAGTCTTTCTCCCAAAATTAAAAAATAATTAAAATCCTAAAAAATATTTTCTTTCTTTTGAAATTTACAAAAAAAAAAAATCAAAATCCAAAAATATTTTCTTTCTTTTTTAGAAGTATTTCTTTCACCAATTCCCAAAACAAAAATTAAAAATATTTTAGTTGCTAGGAGATTTTGTCGGATTATTTGTATATGAGTAAAAAAAAAGAGTTAGTTTATCTATTTTATTTTTGATCTTTCCGAACTACGCAAGATCTGATTCATGTTCCCACATGATACTTAGGCAACCCACATCAGGTTCGATCGAATGATTTTGAAAAACAAAAGAAGAAAGAGAGGAAGAGTGTGTGCATTCTAACATGCTTGTTATTTTGAAATAAAAGCTAGTTAAATGTGGTTGGTTTGTTGGTTTTCAATGGTGAATCACGAAAATAATCCAGGATCACTCTATCATCTTCTCAACTGAAGGAACAAGAACTACTATTATTGATCCAGCTAAGGTCACGAAAAGGCAAGTAGACAAGTTGGTGATAAAAATGGAGGCAAATGTTGGCTGACTTCTACCAGTTTTGAGCAACAAGACATGTTCTGCTTGGCTGATCTGTGATGATAGGGAGACATGCGAATTCGTCGAAGTCCTTTGGAAAATTAGTTATTGTGAAAGTTCACATGTTGTAAGTCCTAAAATCTGATAGCCAATATGGGAAGCGGTTTAATAAAAAGTAAAAATTTGAGTGTTGAATCCATAGCAATAAAAATGGTTGAATGTCGTAGTAATATTGATGTACAAGTCCGTGGCTAAGATGTCGCTTAGTAACTGAAAAGTCACTCATCTTTTATCCATTAAGGAGACATGGTAACTTATTTTGTCGTCATTTCTTCTTCTTTTTATGTTATCAGATCCCGCTATCCTTTATTCAATAAAAAAACAATCAGTCAATTTGTGTCCATTTTGTGCATAGTTCTTTTCACGCTAGTTCTAGTGACATGACATGCAAGCAAAATTTTTGGTCAGATCCAAGATAACTGATTTAGTCTTGAACTAGTTAACTGAGAACAAGACACTTTTAAGGATGAATACACAGTCGAAACACTTTGGAATTAAGCTCGGTTCAAATTCATGTGAAACTAGAATAGTCATATCCGTGTGGTTAATGATCTTTACCTTCAAATCATTGTGAAGATCGGGTTTAAGGAAGAATTAACTGAAGTTTGGTGGAATATTTGACATTAATTGATGGAAAGTGTCTTTTGACCACGACACACCAAAAAGACAGACATGTTCATCAATGTTGTGATCACGAAAGGATACTATGTTTGGCGTTCTCGAGGCTGGGAGGCCCTTTTTCTGCTATTCAAACACTTTATACCCTTCGTTACCCCTTTTGAGCTTGTGTAATTTTCTTTGACCACCCTCTTTTGGAATCAAGTTTAGAGTCAAAAGTCAAAACAAAAATAAAATTAAAAAAAAATAAAAAGAAAAGTTCATGCCCCTAGAGTACAAACTGGGGCAACTCTTAGAAAGTTCAAGTGAAAAAAAAGAATAAGAAAAGAACAGTCAAAGATCCATGCCCCAAGGAAATAAAAGTTGGGTCAACTTATTTTAAAAAAAAAAGAAAAAAAAAGAAAAAAAAAGAAAAGAAAGAAAAGAAAAAAAAGAGAAAAAGAAAAAAGAAAAAAGAAAGATAAAAAAAATAGTTAGGTCAGATGTTTGAATTACGTTTGACCTGACTCCTTAGAAAAAAAGATACGTAGGCAGCCTTACACGGTTTGATCCAACTAAATAAGAACTCCAAAAATAAAAAAATAAAAAAATCCAGTATCTAAACCTGGGGCATGAGTTTGTTTTAGTTTATTTTTTAAATAGTCGATTCCAAGAGTTGTAAATGTAAAACCCATCATATTGAGTCTACTTTAAGCCTTCATGTCCTCCTTTCTTTCTAACTATATCCAAAAGCCTTCCAAACAAGACCTCCTGATCAGTTTTGAGAATGCAAATGAAAATCCGCAATGAGCAATGGTTGTCATATGGAGGACATGGTCACGGTTATCACTCAAGGAATCAAGAAAAGAAAAGAAAAATGAGAGAGTCTTACTGGTGAAACCTCCCACAGGCACTATAAAATGACGGTAAGTAGAGATAAATAAATGAGAGAGTCTTACTAGTGAAAACCCTCACAGGCACTGTAAGACGACTGTAAATAGAGATAAATAAATGAGAGAGACTTGTCGATGAAAATCTCTCGGGGCACCACTAGTCGAAAGTAAGTCGTGAAACTGATGCAAAGAATTAATACAAACAAGCACGATTTCAAGGCCCGAAGGAATAACAGAAGGAATGATTAGATCAGTTTGATAGATCATGCCGTTGAGTCCAAAATGCATGTCATGATCATTAAGGATAGTTACCTCATTCAAAAAAAAAAACAAAGCCTCTTCCATATATATATATATATATATATATATAAATTCTTCCTTCTTTCCTTCCTCATGAAGGAATCTCTTGTAAATATTGTTTCTTCGCATCATTATATCCTTTGCTTTGAGTCAGTCCTTGTCAAAACAAGTAAGAAAGGATTTCAAAATCTGCTACCAGCTTTTCAGTTTCACAAAGAAAATTCTGGCTTGAACATTCAAGATAACATTATCAGAGAAGTAACATGCACACATAGTTGTTACAGTCAACAAGTCTTGAGGATTCGTGCTATACAAAGGTTCCTTGAAAGGTATTTATGTCTGCCTATTTGTCAAAAATAAGCAAAGAAAAGATTGCAAGATTGATTACGGGTTCCCTGTAGTACTGAACAGAGACTATGAAATGTGCACATCACGCAAAAGGCGCATACCCAGTTGCGATTCTCTCTAACAAACAAATTGCTCTAAAAGCAAGAAGTTATTCAAGATATCAGAAAAGGTCACCTAAGCAAAGATCTCTAGTTGGGATAAGGCTGATTGAGCCACAAACACAATCAGGGTTGGTACAGAGAGCAAAAGTCTCTTGAAAGGAACAACAGAGTCTACCAGTAGTGTAGCCAACTACCAATACAGTCGGTCTTCCTGAAACAAATGGGAACAAAGCCAAGCTGCCAAAGACATCAAGGCCACAAACTGACCACCACTTCTAAAACTCACAATTTTCCTTTGTTTGAAGCAGGAACAAAGCAGTGCAAAATGGCGATTCTTAAAGGACGAAAGTCATCAAAGATAAGTTTCCGCAAAATCTTAATTTTCTTTTATTTTCAGCATGCATCACTATTGTTCATACAAATCATTTTTGTAGATTAACCCAGGTAGAACCATTTCGCCTAGGGGGATCCAACTCATAGTTCCGAGTAGACGTACTCTTCGCTCAAGGTGTTTTACGTAGCTTAACTTAGGTAGAACCGTTTTACCTAGGGGGATCCAGCTCATAGTTCTGGGTAGAAGTACTCTTCGCTCAGGTTGTTTTTTGTAGCTTAACTCAGGTAGAATCATTTCTCCTAGGGGGATCCAACTCATAGTTCCGGGTAGAAATGCTCTTCGCTCAGGTTATTTTACGTGGCTTAACTCAGGTAGAACCATTTCGCCTAGGGGGATCCAGCTCATAGTTCCGGGTAGAAGTACTCTTCACTCAGGTTGTTTTACGTAGCTTAACCCAGGTAGAACCTTTTCGCCTGGGGGATCCAGCTCATAGTTCCGAGTAGAAGTACTCTTCGCTCAGGTTGTTTTACGTAGCTTAACTCAGGTAGAACCATTTTGCCTGGGGGAATCCAGCTCATAGTTCCGGGTAGAAGTACTCTTCACTCAGGTTGTTTTACGTAGCTTAACCCAGGTAGAACCTTTTCGCCTGGGGGATCCAGCTCATAGTTCCGGGTAGAAGTACTCTTCGCTCAGGTTGTTTTTCGTAGCTTAACTCAGGTAGAACCATTTCGCCTAGGGGATCCAGCTCATAGTTCCGGGTAGAAGTACTCTTCACTCAGGTTGTTTTACGTAGCTTAACCCAGGTAGAACCTTTTCGCCTAGGGGGATATAGCTCATACTTCCGGGTAGAAGTACTCTTTGCTCAGGATGTTTTACGTAGCTTAACCCATGTAGAACCTTTTCGCCTAGGGGATCCAGCTTATATTTCTAAGTAGAAGCACTCTTCGCTCAGGTTGTTTTACATAGTTTAACCCAGGTAGAACCTTTTCGCCTAGGGGGATCCAGTTCATAGTTCCGGGTAGAAGTATTTTTCGCCCAAGCTGCTTTTCGTAATAATTTTTACTATGCGTGAATATTTTTCCATTCACACTACCACTTTTCCCATGAAATTCCCTCACATAATCCCTCAACCAACACACACGGATACTCACAAAATAAAGAAGGAGATTCATATCTACCCCAAACACATACAACAAAAAGTCAAAAAGGGGAGGAGAAAAATTAAAAAGAGAGGAGGAAAGTCAAAAAGGGGAGGGAGGAGGAAAGTCAAAAAGGGGAGGAAAATAAAAAAGTGGAAGAGGAAAGTCAAAAAATAGGGGAGAGAAAACAGGGGGGCGTTCTCTTCGCAAAGAATGGAGGAGGAATCGGATAACAATTAGCACCTAAGAGCTAAAGGGGCAAGAAAAACACAAAAGGAGGAGCCGAGCTTTCTCTTTTTCCTAACCACACACTCATCTTCTTCCCTTCTCATTTTTCACCATTAATGTCAAAGCCCACAATTAAGCTCGTCATCTTCACACAAAATAAGTAGCTTTCTTCCACTCCCCTTATTCACCAGCTACTGGTTTCAACCACAAAAAATAGTCAAACAACCTCTCAAACCGAGTAAAAAAACCAGCAGGAAAAACCCAATTTTTGGTATTTCAAATCTTAGCGAAAAATAGTACCAAAAAAGGGGGTCTCCGGTGGGATCACGTTTTAGTTCCGGCGGGCTGTCTTTGTTTGAGTCCATACGGCATCGATAATAGCTGTTGTAACTTCATTAGAGGAGTTTGCTAATAAATGAATATTTGTTGTTGTTAAAGGTTCAATCTCTTATCTCAAGTCTTTGTTTCACGTATCTGTTGGTGTTTTGCTTAGATGTGGGTTTGCGTTTATTATGGCAAAATTCTTGCCTGAAATACCCTACTGCATATTTGCTCAAATTAACTATGTATTGCTTGGATGGTGATTCCGTTGGGTTATGCTTTAATCTATTAGTTTAGGTTTGAAGCACTTACATAAGAATTCGCTGTTTGAGCTTAAATCTGTTTGTTTTTTTAACCTTTCCAATAATGACATGAATTTTTTATTGTTTAATGGATTTAAGTGACCAAGGATCTAGTCAGTGATGGTATGGAATAACTAAAGGGTTATTCCGCTCTCAATAACAAAAGCGGAAAGGAAGCAAAGATCTAGTCAGTTGCAATTCTTCTCACGTTAATATAATAAAAAAAATATTTTAAAATATTGAATTTTGAGAAGCGAAAAATAACATAATTTGGGACGGATGGAGTATATCATACAATAATTTTCGTCATACATGGGTGATGTTTGTCAATAATTCATTATTTACCTTATATTTTGGTGTTTTACTATTAAATTGTGCGACACTTGAGCTTAATTGAGTTGTTTTTATGTGTAGTGTGGGGTCCATTCCATGAATATGAAATGAACACAAACTTCCTTTGATATAAAGTACCACGCTGCCAAATCTACAGCAAATGTGATTTGGGTTGGCAGATTTTTCATTGCTTTCACAAGGTGAAAGTTTGACATTTATATTATGATAATGTCATCCATGATGCAAGCAAGGAGAATTAGACGTCTATAAATAGATAGCTCCTGATTTAGTTGAAGATACACAAAACAAAGAGAGAAAGAAAGAGTGAGGTTTCACAGACAAGATATAAGAAAATAGTCTGTAAGAAAAATAGAGAGTGAGCGATATTGTAGTAAGGTGGGAATATCAAAAGAGAGTTATTTCTTTTGAGTGTTGTAGTGGTCTTTGGAGTATTTTACTTGGACTTACAAAGTGTAAAATTTCTTGCTATAGTGATATCAGTTGCTCGTCTCGGGGCCGTAGTTGTTTCCTTATTCAAAAGGGTTTTCCACGTAAATATCTTGGTATCATTATCACTCTTTTATTCTTGCTAATTATCGTATCTCGGTGCTACGTTATTTTTCCGTTTTTATTACTGTGAATATTATTTCTCTAGGGGGTTTATTCCCAACAACTGATATCAGAGCGCAGGTTCTGCTTGTTCACATAAATACTATTCACTGTCAGTAGTACTATACTCGGTGAAAAACAAAAATGTCTGAGTAAAGTACGAGGTAGCAAAATTTAACGGAGATAGCGGTTTCTCAACATGGCAAATAAGGATGAGAGATCTCCTCATCCAACAAAGATTACACAAGGTACTAGATACTGATGCCAAAATGCCTGATACCATGAAAGCTGAGGATTGTGCTGATTTGGATGAAAGGGCTGCTAGTGTAATCAGGTTGCACTTATGAGATGATATGATAAATAACATCATTGATGAAGACACCGCACGTGGCATTTAGACAAGGTTGGAAAGTATATACATGTCCAATACGCTAACAAATAAATTATACATGAAGAATCAGCTATACGCCCTACACATGGGTGAAGGTACGAACTTTTTGTCACATTTAAATGTGGTTAACGGACTAATCACAGAGCTCGCCAATCTCAGAGTGAAAATCGTGGAAGAAGATAAAGCCATCTTGCTATTGAACTTGTTGTCATCTTGGTACGATAATCTGGAAACAACCATCCTGCACGGTAAGACTCTCATTGAGTTGAAAGTTATCACATCGGTTCTTCTACTCAATGAGAAGATGAGAAAAAAGCCTGAAAATCAAGGACATGCTCTCATCACAGAAGGTAGAGGCAGGAGTTATCAAAGGAGTTTGAACAACTATGGTAGATCCGGAGCTCGTAGGAAGTCTAAGAACCGATCCAAATTAAAAGCGAGAAATTGCTACAATTGTGATCAACCAGGTCACTTAAAAAGTGATTGCCCAAATCCAAGGAAGAGAAAAGGTGAAACTAGTGGCCAGAAGAATGGCGACAACACAACCGCCATGGTGCAAAACAATGATAATGTTATCCTCTTTATAAACGAGGAAGAGGAATGCATACACTTATCAGGTCCAGAGTCGGAATAGGTGGTTGATACAACAATATCTTACCATGCCACACCGGTAAGAGATCTTTTTTGCAGATATGTAGCAGGTGATTTCGACCTTGTGAGAATGGGTAACACAAGTTTCTAAAAGATTACGGGGATTGGTGACATTTGTATCAAGACAAATGTCGAATGCACATTGGTTCTAAAGGACGTGCAACATGTACCTGATTTGCAGATGAACTTGATCTCGAGAATTGCTTTAGACCGAGATGGATACAATAACTATTTTGCAAATCAAAAGTGGAGACTCACCAAGGGATCATTGGTTATTGCAAAGGGAGTTGCACATATTACATTGTACAGGACAAATGCAGAAATATGCCAAGGTGAATTGAACGCGGCACAAGATGAGATTTCTGCAGATTTGTGGCACAAAAGAATGGGTCATATGAGCGAGAAGGGATTGCAGATTCTTTCCAACAAATCACTTATTTCTTACACCAAATGTACAACGGTAAAACCTTGTGACTATTGTTTATTTGGTAAGCAGCATAGAGTCTCATTTCGGACATCGTCTGAAAGAAAATTGAATATACTTGATTTGGTATATTCTGATGTTTGTGGTCCAATGGAAAATAAATCGATGGGCGATAACAAATATTTTGTTACTTTTATTGATGATGCTTCACTAAAATTATGGGTTTATATTTTGAATACCAAAGATCAGATGTTTCAAGTTTTCCAAAAGTTTCATGCTATGGTGATAAGGGAGACAGGCCAAAAGCTAAAGCGTCTCCGAAGTGACAATAGAAGTGAGTACACTTCAAGGGAATTTGAAGAGTAATGTTCAAGCCATAGGATCAGATATGAAAAGACAGTTCCTGGAACCCCACAACACAATGGTGTAGCCGAAAAGATGAACCGCACCATTGTGGAGAAGGTGAGAAGCATGCTCAGAATGGTTAAACTGCCTAAGTCATTCTGGGGTGAAGCATTTTAGACAGCCTGTTACCTGATCAATCGGAGTTTATAATTTTCGTTGGCGTTTGACATCCCAGAGAGAGTTTGAACCAACAAGGAGGTGTCCTACTTGCATCTGAAGGTGTTCGGTTGCAGAGTTTTTGCACATGTACTAAAGGAGCAGAGAACAAAGATTGATGATAAATCTGTTCCTTGCATATTCATCAGATATGGAGATGAAGAGTTCGGATACATATTATGGGATCGTGTAAAGAAGAAGGTCATCAGAAGCAGAGATGTAGTCTTCCAAGAAAGTAAAGTTGGAACTACTGATGATATGCGAGAGAAGGCCAAGAATGGTATAATTCCTAACCTTGTTACTATTCCTTCTACTTCTAACAATCCCACAAGTGCAGAAAGTAGGACCGACAAGGTTGCCGAGCAGGGGGAGCAACCTGGTAAGGTTATTGAGCAGGGGGAGCAACATGATGATGGTGTTGAGCAAGTCGAGCACCCCACTCATGAAGAAGAACAACCTCAACCTCTGAGGAGATCAGAGAGGCCAAGGGTAGAGTCATGTAGGTATCCTTCTACAGAGTATGTCCTTATTAGTGATGAAGGGGAGCCAGAAAGTCTTAAGGAGGTGTTATCTCATCCAGAAAAGAACCAGTGGATGAAAGCCATGCAAGAATAGATGAAATCTCTACAGAAAATTTGCACGTACAAGCTGGTTGAACTTCCAAAGGGTAAAAGACCATTCAAATGCAAATGGGTTTTTAAACTCAAGAAAGATGGAAATGGCAAGCTTGTCAGGTACAAAGCTCGATTAGTGGTAAAAGGCTTCGAGCAGAAGAAAGGTATTGATTTTGACAAAATTTTCTCACCTGTTGTTGAAATGACTTCTATTCGAACAATTTTGAGTTTAGCAACTAGCCTAGTTCTTGAAGTGGAGCAGTTAGACATGAAAACTGCATTTCTTCACGGAGATTTGGAAGAAGAGATCTATATAGAGCAACCAGAAGGATTTGAAGTAGCTGAAAGGAAACACATGGTGTGCAAACTGAATAAGAGTCTTTATGGGTTGAAACAGGCACCAAGGCAGTGGCACAAGAAGTTTGACATGAAAAGTCAAACTTACACAAAGACATATTCTGATCCATGTGTATACTTTAAAAGGTTTTCTGACGACAACTTTATTATTTTGTTGTTGTATGTGGATGACATGTTAGTTGTAGGAAAAAACAAGGGGTTGATCGCAAAGTTGTAGAAAGATTTGTCCAAGTTATTTGATATGAAGGACTTGGGCCCAGCACAACAAATTTTGGGTATGAAGATAGTTCGAGAGCGAACAAGCAAAAATTTGTGGCTGTCTCTGGAAAAGCACATTAAACGTATACTGGAACGCTTCAACACGAAGAATGTTAAGCCAGTCAGCACACCTCTTGCTAGTCATCTAAAATTAAGCAAGAAGATATGTCCTACAACAGTGGAAGAGAAAGGGAGCATGGCTAGAGTTCCTTATTCTTCAGCAGTCGAAAGCTTGATGTATACAATGGTTTGCACCAGACCTAATATTGCTCATGCAGTTGGTGTTGTTAGCAGATTCCTTGAAAATCCTAGAAAGGAGCAGTGGGAAGTAGTCATGTGGATACTCAGGTACCTAAGAGGTACTATAGGAGATTGCTTGTGCTTTGGAGGATCTGATCCAATCTTGAAGGGCTACACGGATGCTGATATGATAGGTGATCTTGATAATCGTAAATGTACTATAGGATACCCGTTCACATTTTCAGGGGGAGCTATATCATGGCAGTCGAAGTTGCAGAAGTGTGTTTCGATCTCTACAACTGAAGCAGAGTATATTGCCGCTACTAAAGCTGGCAAGGAGATGGTTTGGCTGAAACGGTTCCTACGAGAGCTTGGACTACATCAAAACGAGTATGTCGTCTATTGTGACAGTCAAAGTGCAATAGACCTGAGCAAAAATACCATGTATCATGCAAGGACGAAGCATATAGACGTGAGATATCACTGGATTAGAGAAAGAATACATGATGGATATATACAGGTCAAGAAGATCCATACAAGCGAGAATCCTTCGAATATGCTGACCAAGATGGTAGCAAGAGACAAGTTCGACCTATACAAAGAACTTGTCGGCATGAACTCTATATGAAAAACTGGAGATACCTCCTTCAGGTGCATGGGACTGGAGGGGGAGATTGTGGGGTCCATCCCATGAATATGAAAGGAAGACAAACTTTCTTTGACATAAAGTACCATGCTGCCAAATCTACAGGACATGTGATTTGGGTTGGCAGATTTTTGATTGCTTTCACAAGGTGAAAGTTTGACATTTATATTATGATATTGTCATCCATGATGCATGCAAGGAGAATTGGAAGTCTATAAATAGATTGCTCCTAATTTAGTTGAAGATACACAAACAAAGAGAGAAAGAAAGAGTGAGGTTTCACAAACAAGGTATAAGAAAATAGTCTGTGAGAAAAATAGAGAGTGAGCGATATTGAGTAAAGTGGGAATATCAAAAGAGGGTTATTTATTTTGTGTGTTATAGTGGTCTTTGGAGTATTTTATTCGGACCTACAAAGTGTAAAATTCTTTGCTATAGTGATATCAGTTGCTCGTCTCGGGGCCGTGATTTTTCCCTTATTCAAAAGGGTTCTTCACGTAAAAATCTTGGTGTCGTTGTCACTCTTTTATTCTTGCTAATTACCGTATCTCGGTGCTACGTTATTATTACGTTTTTATTACTGTGAATATTATTTCTCTAGGGGGTTTATTCCCAACAACTGATATCAGAGCGCAGGTTCTGCTTGTTCACATAAATACTATTCACTGTCGGTAGTACTATACTCGGTGAAAACCAAAAATGTCCGGAGTAAAGTACGAGTTAGCAATATTTAACGGAGATAGCGGTTTCTCAACATGGCAAAGAAGGATGAGATATCTGCTCATCCAACAAGGATTACACAAGGTACTAGATGCTGATGCCAAAATGCCTGATACCATGAAAGCTGAGGATTGGGCTGACTTGGATTAAAAAGCTGCTAGTGCAATCAGGTTGCCCTTATCAGATGATGTGGTAAATAATATCATTGATGAAGACACCGCACGTGACATTTGGACAAGGTTGGAAAGCCTATAGATGTACAAAACCCTAACAAATAAATTGTACCTGAAGAAGCAGCTATACGCCCTACACATGGGTGAAGGTATGAATTTTTTATCACATTTAAATGTGTTTAACGAACTAATCACACAGCTCGCCAATCTCGGAGAGAAAATCGAGGAAGAAGATAAAGCCATCTTGCTATTGAACTCGTTGCCATCTTCGTACGATAATCTGGCAACAACCATCCTGCATGGTAAGACTACCATTGAGTTGAAATATGTCACATCGGCTTTTCTATTCAATGAGAAGATGAGAAAGAAGCCTGAAAATCTAGGACATGCTCTCATCACAGAAGGTAGAGGCAGGAGTTATCAAAGGAGTTTGAACAACTATGGTAGATCCGGAGCTCGTGGGAAGTCTAAGAACCGATCCAAAGCAAGAGCTAGAAATTGCTACAATTGTGATCAACCAGGTCACTTCAAAAGAGATTGCCCAAATCCAAGGAAGGGCAAAGGTGAAACTAGTGGCTAGAAGAATGACGACAACACATCCGCCATGGTGCAAAACAATGATAATGTTGTCTTCTTTATAAACGAGGAAGAGGAATGCATGCACTTTTTAGGTCCAGAGTCGGAATGGGTGGTTGATACCGCAACATCTTACCATGCCACACCGGTAAGAGATCTTTTTTGCAGATATGTAGCAGGTGATTTAGGTCTTGTGAGAATGGGTAACACAAGTTACTCAAAGATTGCGGGGATTGGTGACATTTGTATCAAAACAAATGTCGGATGCACATTGGTTCTGAAGGACGTGCAACATGTACCTGATTTGCGGATGAACTTGATCTCGGAAATTGCTTTAGACCGAGATGGATACGAGAACTATTTTGTAAATCAAAAGTGGAGACTCACCAAGGGATCATTGGTGATTGCAAAGGAAGTTGCTCATGGCACGTTGTATAGGACAAATGCAGAAATACTCCAAGGTGAATTGAACGTGGCACAAGATGAGATTTCTACAGATTTGTGGCACAAAAAAATGGGTCATATGAGCGAGAAGGGATTGCAGATTCTTGCCAAGAAATCACTCATGTCTTATGCCAAAGGTACTATATATCATGGGCAGTTCGCAAGGAAAAGAATCGCATATGCTTCGATGATCATAGTCTAGTTGCTTTTGCTTAATAGCTAGATGTAAGCAAATGTTAAATTCCCGATCTAAGTTGACTTTTGTGGATGATGTAAATTTTATCTTCGCTTGTAAATTGACATTATTTAAGACCTCAAATTCAGAACTCATATGTCCTAAAGGCAGCCCGGTGCTCTAAGCTCCCGCTATGCACGGGGTTCGGGGAAGGCCGGACCATAAGGCTCTATTGTCACAACCTTACCCTGCATTTCTGCAAGAGGCTTTTTCCACAGCTTGAACCCGTGACCCCCTGATCGCATGACAATAATTTTATCAGTTACGCCAAGGCTCCCCTTCTGCTTTACAATATAATATTTAAGTCAAATAATACATGAAGAAATGATATTAAGAACAGTTAGTGAAGTCTAAGCACACCAGAGTAAGTGGGAAGTACTCAAATAATTTCAAAGACAACTCCAAATTGTATTCATGTTCAAACACAACTCTAATTGTCAAATATCATTTTCACTTGAAAAAAATTTCACTTTATAGTTTTCTTTGATTATGATGTTTTTGAATATCTATAATTATAAAAATTATGTACTTTAACTGTTTATTACTTGGTTTTGAATATGTAAGTTTCATTCATAAAATAATACACTAATAATTATGAAAATTAGATGTACTAGTTATTATACTCAAGAAACATATTCTTTGATGGAAATTACTCTTCTTATAGTCTACAGTCATAGTTAAGTTTTGTTTTGATTCTTGTGATATCTTGTTAAGTACATTTAATCTTTGATTATTTAACATGTGCACTGTTAGTCTATCCACCTATGAAATTCTTCAAACATAACATCTAAATGATTAACTACTATATATTATACTAAATTTCTACTTTACGTCATATTTGAAGGTATATTATAACTAATATATATATATATACACTCTCCGTCCCAAAATATGCATCACTTTTCCTTTTTAAGAGTCAATTGGCTAATTGTGGAAGCAAAATTGGATTAGATCGGCTCAATTTTAAACTTTAAATATAAATATTCAAAAAATTATATACAAAAATTACTATCGATTGCAATTCTTCTCATGTCAATATGATAAAAAAAATACATTTTTAAGTATTGAATTTTGAGAAGCGAAAAACGACATATAATTTGGGACGGATGGAGTATATCATACAAAAGTTTTCTTCATACACGCGTGATGTTTGACCATAATTCTATATCTTTAATTTATTCCATTATTTACCTTATATTTTGATATTTTAATATTAAATTGTGCGACACTTGTGTAAGTTTTTTCCTACGTGTGTGTGGCCCAATAGGTTTAAGGCCTGTAATTAATATTTAATAAAAGACAAATCTCGTCCGTTCGATCGGTTGCTTGATGGACGTACCAGATTAAGTGAGAACATCTATAAATTGGTCATCTCCCCACCCATTAGGGTTACCACCTATTCTATTCTTCTTTTCCATCATTAAAGGCGGCAGTAACGAAAGCTAGGGCAAGGGGCGAGAAACCGATTTCAATTAATGCTTCCGCTTCGAGATAATGGCTTTCGCTTCATGTATGTTTTCTATAACGATTATGTATAAGATTATCATGTTCAAGATCCTGGTATGAATTAAAGTTTATGTTTACATGTGGTATTCTAGCATGGATTGCTTGAACTTATAATCTTCACTAATGAAAACTGTTACGATCCAAATTCCGACTAATCGTGATGGCACCTAACCCAACCCGCTAGATAATACAATTATCAAATAGTTCTAGCCAAAATCAATTCAAATACATCAAATAATGCTAAAGAAACCAATCCCGATCGAAAAAGATCAAATCTTGAATCAAAAATCCAAAATCGGCCAAAAGCCCAACCCGGGCCCGTACCTCGGAACCCGATAAAATTTACAAAATCTAATAACTCATTCAATTAAGAGTCCAATCATACTAGTTTCACTCAAATCCGACTCCAATTCGATGCTCAAAGTTCAAAATTTCATATTATGAAACTTTAGGATAAAACCCCCAATTTTCTCTTTAAATTCACAATCCAATTACAAAAACGGAGGTAGATTCATGAAATATAACAAAAACCGAGTAGAGAACACTTATCCCAATTCATATGGTGACATTTGATTGAACAATCGCCTCAATCTGAGCTTGGAAATGTTAAAATGAAGCCAAAATCGTGAACCCTTGTATTTATCATTCTGCCCAGCACTTTCGCACTTGCGACACAATAGCC
This sequence comes from Nicotiana tomentosiformis, assembly GCF_000390325.3. NCBI lineage: Eukaryota > Viridiplantae > Streptophyta > Magnoliopsida > Solanales > Solanaceae > Nicotiana > Nicotiana tomentosiformis. The sequence goes on from NC_090818.1 coordinate 32,508,994, forward strand.
GCTTATGCGGCGTTGCTTTTGCGACCAAAAATCACGCTTCAGCGGAGAAGCAATGAAGGCTTGCCTACGCAACTGCGGTAAATACCCGCATCTGCGCACTCACAGATGCGCGCTCAAATATCGCTTCTGTGCTAACAACCGCTTTTGCGCTCAACTCACCACATCTGCGCCTTCGCAGATGTGAAGCAATCTCCGCTTCTGCGGAACCCTGCTCCCAGCAATATTTCCGCTCCTACGACCCCTTCGCCACTTCTGCGACTATCGCACCTGCACAAACCAGTCGCATGTGCGGTCACACCAAAACCAGCAATAGCAACATTGAAGAAAATGATCCGAAATCAATCTGAAACACACCCGAGCCCCTCGGGACCCCATTCAAACATACCAACAAGTTCCATAACATAATACGAATCTACTCGAGGCCTCAAATCAAACATAACAATATCAAAATGATGAATCACACCTCAAATCAAAATCTATGTACTTTGAAACTTCAAACTTCCACAACAGATGCCGAAACCTATCAAATCACGTCCGATTGACCTCAAATTTTGCGCACAAGTCTCAAATAACATAACAAAGCTATTCCAATTCCCAGAATCACAATCCAAATCCGATATCAAAAAGTTCACTCCCGATCAAACTTTTCAAAAAATCCAACTTCCGCCATTTCAGGCCAAATTCTACTACGGACCTCCAAATCATAATCTGGACGCGCTCCTAAATCCAAAATAACCCAACGGAGCTAACGAAACCATCAAAACTCCGTTCCAGGTTAAAATTCACAAAAAGTCAAACTTGGTCAACTCTTTCAAATTTAAAGCTTCTAGCTGAGAATCATTCTTTCAAATCAATTCCGAATAACCTGAAATGACCGGTCGGGTCGTTATATCCTCCCTCACTTAAACATACGTTCGTTATCGAACGTGCCAAGAGTTGTTCCAAAAGCCATCAAATCGCCGTGTAACCTTACCATGCACATACCCTGGGGTGATCTCACGTGACCCTATCCCATATAGGCCCGACAACACAGCATAGCTATAGTTTCTTAATTCAACCTAGCCCATAAACCTTAGAATCAAATTTCCAACATCCGAAATTTCTATAAGATCAGATTCTCACATCTACACACTGTATAAGTCTGAACAAGCTATAACCATAACCCAAGATGTAATCACATGATATACCACACAACTCAAATACTCATAGCAATAATATCTAATAATAGTGGCTGCTCAAAACCACCCAATATCGGTAATAAACCTTATGTCAAACAAAACCTCGTTCTAAAACCTTCGTACACTTCCGATTATGAAAGAAACACGCAGAACTCATAACCATTCATCAGATCAATCTGTCATGGAATTCCCTCTCATTCGACAAGAACTATAGCCAATTCTTAGCCGACTTTCGATGTTATCCTTCCAAACATGCTGTAATCAATTCCGATAGTATCCACTATAGGTCCAATGATCTCATCTCATCCAGCACGACCACTCAAGTGACATGCCATATCATTAAAATCTAACGCCATAACCCGTGCAATCCATGCCCCAATAAGAAACATTGCAAATATACTCAAATCATGGAAAACTGATTCAGACGGGAGAACTGTCCCGCAAGCTCAACAAGTACCTCCACAACGCAATGCTAAGAACCTATCACACACCGTAGAACCAAAACACACGAATCTAACATGAGGGATCATATCTCAACATAACTTTGCTGCAATGCGCGACCCTATCCAAATACTGGTCCATATGAAATACCTCAAGCCACCCTGCTAAAAATCATTAACCATGCGCAATTCGACATCAAGTACCCAAAGTGCATTACCATAACCACGGAAAACCAAATGATACAATGTCACACAAAACCCGAAAGAACATAACCAATACTCCATCAACCAAGCAATACCCAATACTCTTCTCGCTCAAATTCCACTATAAGGCCCCAATAGAACCGCACCATATGTGCATATAACCAACGAATCACAACTCCTCGTAGAATAGAAGAGTAACTCACAGATCATCTCAGAAAATAAATAAGCTCAACAACAACCGAATGGCACATCCCTCAACAATAGCAGTATGGAGCCAACCAATCCGGCTTGGTGTAGAATACACATCCTAATTGGGCCTACCAATGGACCCCCAAATCAGCTCTAGTCACCCACAGATAGATAAGTAACCTCTGAAAGTCCACAATGACTTAATCATAACACATACTATCATCTGGCTAGCTTCGGCCACAACTTCATAGTCCACAACCATGAAACAATCTGCTCCTGAGAACTCCCAATCTCCAAATACATAGAACACACGAATCACCATATTTTATCCCAACTCCACCACCCGAATGCCTAACATATCTCCCATACACGATCATCCCACAAGGAATACTTCTATAATTCTTCCGTGCCACAAATCATAATTTGAATATCAGCAGTCGATCAACCAGGAAAGTGTCGCAATACCAATGAAGTAATATCATTCATCTATTCATCTGAAACCGTCCATGCTGCCTACAAATTTATGTCCTTCCCTTCAAAACTAAATTGTGACATTGCATATGTAAATCTCAATCTCACACAACACACCGCATCTACCATGCCATCATGTGAAGAGTACAAGAATCTCATAATCAACTCTGAGTCACAAGAAGAATACATACCCGATCAGTCAGTAACCTTCCATTTGATCTCATCCCGGAGAAAATCCCAATATGCAACATATTCCTCACGCCGGTAGGAAATATACTCCTCGAACCGTGGTAAAAACCATTGAGAACTCTTTGAAACCCATTTGCACACAACCAAGTTATCAGAACCGAATCTTTCTAACTCAACCCAGCCACGTAGGTTGCCAAAACACAAGAGAATTGCCAAGAAACACCTGTGGAGACTAGCCACATCATAAGTACCCAAAGAACTGATTATATCCATTACTGTGCTGATCCAACCTACTACCACGCTGTCCTATTTCTCCAAGTCCCTTCCAAATTGCCTTCAAATTGATACTTCTCCTTACTGGAACACCACGATCCTAAACAAAAATTCACCACACAAGAGACCGTAGTATAAAACCACAACGCCCTAAGGCCCATAAGCCACTGACTTCCCTCTCAAGCACCCCAAGGTACCACAACCGAGACACCCACTCTAAAGAGACCTTATGTGAATCTAAAATTGTATCCTTCACCTTCTTGATACTGAAATACACAATCAACAATGATTTAAAAAATGCCACTAGTATCGACACCATCCAATGAAACTCCCAGTTTCTAGCCATATACAAATCTTGAAAATTCTAAATCGCTACATATAAATCTTTAATCCATTAGAACCATTCTCGAGAGTCATACACTCTACTCAAATCTCAATTAAACCGACCAAACGGACCGAACAACCTGTGCCCTATTAGTACACTAATACCCAAGGGAGTAAAGAGTAACCCATACTCCTAAGAAATCGAGCAAATTCTTACTCCATGTACACTACATCCTTCGCGAATAACCACTCAATTATTTTATGATTCCCATAAACCCATAGAGTGTAATACAACCTGTATCCAGAAATTCCTTTACCCGAGTCATACTCGATCTCGACCTCTGCAAGTCATAACGGATTCCCCAGTATACCCCGAACTAAAATCAATACAACACATAACCGTGCAATCAACTCGTCGATGGCAGACTCCCTCACTTGGCTCAAAGCCATGGAATAAAACATCTGACTACTTACAATAACCATAACCCATTACTACCATAATACCACAATGAGATTCCATTAAATCCTTCATCCGCTCATGCAACACAAACCATCTAGTACCTCAAGTCATCTGCAAATCTCGCGATCATCCTCGTGATGGTTAAGCCAACTTCCACAGGCGATCCAAACTCAAATTGCAGAATATATTCATTGGTAAAAGAGAACTCTCTACAAAACATCTTAGGGACCACACAACCTCAGGACACCTCGCAGGGAATAACCCACCTGATTTGCCTCAAACTGACATCTCCATATACCCTTTCGCAGTCACGACTACTACGCAATCACTTAATCTTCTCGATTCTGAACTCATCAACAAGACATGAGAATCTACTTTACTCCACAACTAAACAACATAAGAGATCCCTCAACACATCCATAACTCGAGGCCATACGCCAAATCAAGACAGAAATCAAACACTCCATAGTCCTTGCTACATCTCAAGTAAACTCGTCTCGTCACATTCGTATAATCTGAACACATCTCGCAGTTACATCATACTCACCACATAGTCATCCAATCACAAATTCCACTAATAGGGACACCAATGGACCTATAACTCCCAAAAGTACGTGCTCACACAATCAAAATCTTCGTGCTCAAGCTACAGTCAAAACCCAGACTCAAGTCCTCCAGGCTGGCCCACCATCAGCACGCCAAAAACACATCTCGCACCTCAACCATGGAATCACAAGCCGCCGGCGCACAGCCGATACCAAGCGCTCACATGCGCATACGAATGCATGGAAGGAATTCAAAGAGTTACGCTTCAAGCTGAATCAATGCCGCACGATAAGGAAAGAAAGATGGGAAGTATATCCTAAATGACATGTAGCCTAAGTTACTCGAACTCGGCAATTTGGGTGCCATACTCGTGTCGACACGACACTGATACGGGTAAGGGTGTGGGATCTGGGTCGGATCCGGTCAAACAAGATCGGGTGTGTTGACCAAGAATTTGGAAAAATTTTTGAGAATTGATTTCCCTAAGTAAAGATTTGAAGAGATGGAAAACGAAATACCTTCCATTACACTGCTATGTAGTAATTTATACTCGTCCTTTTGAAGCTTTTTGTCTTGATCAATCTTCTTGTTCATGCTGCAGGTTTCTGATATCAAGAGCTATAATATTTTTTTAGGGCAGAGAAGTTGAAGATGGGTGGTGGACTACTGAACTGAGGCTTATTTGGAAGGGCACGGGTCTTGTTCTACTGGAAAAAAGCAGAAACATGGAAAACATTTTGTTGGGGAAGAAGAAGAAGACAGCGATGCAGAGAATAAGGAAGAAGAAGACTTAGACCAGACAAAGAAGAAGACAGGAATGCAGAGAATAAGGAAAAAGAAGACTTTAGACTAATTAGGAATTGACTACCTTATTTCTAGTTGATATGTTTGCTAATATTCTGCCGAGATAGACATTACATAAACTATGTCTTCAATAGTTTTTTGTTTATAAAAATTACAGTTTTAACTGTACCAAAAATAGTTATAGTTTTAATCAAAATAATAAATAATTATTTAATTGTAAACTAAATATAATTGTATATGCTTTAAAGACACATATTTTTATCTGAGTAAACTTCATATATATTAAATAATTATATTCTAAATAAACATATTTTATTAATTTACCTAATTATACTATTTATAAATATTTTCTTTCTCAAAGAAACGGGGGATAATTTCTAAATTAATTATTAGCATGTAAATATTTTGAAAAATTACGTTCTCGCGAAGATCATGAAAATTTATAAATTGTACATAATAGAATTGACCCTTTAGTTCTCCACTATATGCTATGTTGTGACACATATTTTAAGACTAATTATAAATTACATGATTTGAGAATGAGCTAAAATAATTTTAAAAAATGACAAAGAAGAATATTCTTATATTATATTTGATTAGCACCACCAATTAATATTGAGTTATCGAAATACTTGAAATATAATTAATTATTCATGGTTAATATTATATAGCTTTCAAACAAATCACATTAATTGACTAGGGAACTCTTCTTGTTAGATCATTTGATTCTTCCTATCAAATACAAGTTATGAACTATCGAAATACTTGAAAACTAAATAGATGTTTGATTGGAAATAACGATTGACTTTATCTCACTAATTTGACCGATAACAAGATATATCCACTATCTTATTAGGGATCCCGTCTTGTTAGATTGTTTGATTCTTTCTATCAATACAAGTTCTAGAATATCGAAATACTTTAGAAATATGACAAAGAAGAATATTAGCGAATTTTAAAAAATAAACAAAAAATGAGAGAACTTAATAACACTTAATTTATACAATTAATATTGAGCTATTGAAATGCTTGAAATATAATTAATTATTCATGATTAAGGTTATATAGCTTTCAGACAAATCACATTAATCGACTAGAGTAGGAAACTCTTCTTGTTAGATCATTTGAGTCTTCCTATCAATACAAGTTATGAACTACCAAAATACTTGAAATCTAAATATATGTTTGATTGGAAATAACGATTGACTTTGTCTGACTAATTTGACCGATAACAAGATATATCCACCATCATTTTAGGGATCCCATCTTGTTAGATTGTTTGATTCTTTCTATCAATAGAAGTTCTAGAATATCGAGCTAATTAATATTAAGCAATTGAAATACTTGAAATATAATTAATTATTCATGATTAAGGTTATATAGCTTTCAGACAAATCACATTAATCGACTAGAGTAGGAAACTCTTCTTGTTAGATCATTTGAGTCTTCCTATCAATACAAGTTATGAACTATCGAAATACTTGAAATCTAAATATATGTTTGATTAGAAATAACGATTGACTTTGTTTGACTAATTTGACCGATAACAAGATATATCCACTATCATATTAGGGATCTCGTCTTGTTAGATTGTTTGATTCTTTCTATCAATACAAGTTCTAGAATATCGAGCTAATTAATATTGATCTATTGAAATACTTGAAATATAATTAATTATTCATGATTAAGGTTATATAGCTTTCATACAAATCACGTTAATCGACTAATTTAATCAATAATAAAATATACACAATATCATATGTAATTAAATAATGCTTAAGGTTATATGATTTTGGGGTTTGAGGTTTTAGTTTTGGAGTTTAGGGTTTGGAGTTTGATTAATAATTATATTTCTATTAAAATTAAAAAATATTTCCAAATTAAAATGATAAAACTAAATGTTACAAATATCATTTAATGTAATATTTTACTATCCCATGAAAAGTGACGTGAATTATCTTGTTCAAAAAATGAATTATCATCATAAACTCCACCCATCATAATACCTTTTTGTTTATTTAATGAATTATTTGTCCAATAAGTCTATTGTCATCGTAAACTCCCCATATCCCCATCAGAATATCTTTTTTCTCATAGAATGAATTTTCTTGTCCAAGAACATAGACAAACAAGCCATTCTCACTCTCTCTGTTTCATCTCAACTTTCTTTGAATCCATAGCCGAAAAATTTTAGAATTTTTCTTCACCCAATATCCCTTAAAATGGCTTCATCAACAACTGTGAAACAAAAAGGAAAAGGCATATCCAGACCAACAAAAAGTATTGCATCAGATTTTGATGACAAACCTTTATGGAATCATGTTAAAGTTCGTTCAGTTCCTCCTAATGGAGGTGGAAACAGAGTGTGGTTTTGTAATTTTTGCAATAAACAAGTTACTGGTTCATATTCTAAAGTTAAAGCGCATCTTCTAAAGATCTCTGGTCATGGCGTTGCTATATGCAAAGAGATTACTCATGAAGTATGTGCAACATTGAAGATGGAGAACGAAGAAGCTGAAAAGAAAAAAACTGACGCACAACTGAATGCATGAAAAAAGGCAGATTATGTATCTCTACCGGAAGGATCAGACTTATCACGACTGGAAAAAAGAAAGGTTCAAATGGTGGAGCACTAGAGAAATCTTTTAACATTTGTAACAGAAACATTGCCGACAAGTTGGCGGCTCGTATGTTCTACGTATCAGGTTTATCATTTAACCTTGCAACTTCTCCTTACTATAAAAAATATTCGGAGTTTTTGGCAGCAAATTATTTGCCTGGTTATGTTCCGCCAACTTTTAATAGGTTAAGAACAACTCTTTTGGCCCAAGAAAAGGCTCATATTAATAGAAAACTACAACCTATTAAAGATACATGGAAAAGAAAAGGATTGTCGATTTGTTCGGATGGATGGTCAGATATTAAAAGGTGGCCATTGATAAATATAATGGGAGTATCTAGTGGCGGACCAATATTCTTAAAATCAATCAATTCAAGTGGGATTATTAAGGATGGAGAATATATTGCTATGTTATTTATTAAAGCCATAAAAGATGTCGATGCAAAGAATGTTGTCCAAGTTATCACTGATGATGCAAGTAATATGAAGCTTGTCGGTTCTATTGTTGAGCAAACTTTTCCGCACATATTTTGGATACCATGTGTTGTTCATTGTTTGAATCTTGCTTTAAAAAGTATGTGTCAACCTTCAGAAAAATCAACTCACTTTAAAAATTGCGAATGGATATTAAAGTTGATTGGTCAAGTGAGTAGCTTAAAGAATTTTGTGGTGAATCACCACATGGCGCTTGCCATTTTCCAAAAGTATTCGGAGTTATCTTTGTTGAAAGTTGCGGAAACAAGATTTGCTTCCCATATTATTATGACTTCTCATATTCATAGAGCTAAATTGTCATTGGAAAAAATGGTGATGGATGACGAATGGAAGAATTATAAAGGAGATAAAGTAATTGAAGCTAAAGCACGCGAAATAAAATCTCTTGTGATGGATGATGAATGGTGGGATACTATTGAATACTTGTTGAGGTGTACGGAGCCAATTGTATCCATGCTTAGAAGTGCCAACCTTGATTGTCCAAAATTGCACCTTATTTACGACATGTGGGATACAATGATTGAAAAGGTGAAGGTGATTGTATTTGAGCATGAGTAAGAAAGATCTTATTACCGGCCAATCGAATTTTTTGCTACAATTCAAGGAATTCTTGTGGCAAGGTGGAATAAGAGTAATACTCCATTGCATTGCATGGAACGTTCATTGGTTTCGAAATATTATCATGAGTCGTGGCTTAAAGGTGAAAGCAACGGGTTAAGAAAACTTGCTCCTAATGAAGATATAGAGATTTCACAAAATAGGCTCAAATGCTTTCAAAGATATTTCAAGAATCCGAATGATTTAAAGAAAGCTTCTTTGGAGTATGGGGCATTTTGTTGTGGGAATGGTTACTTTGGTGAGCCTCATGTGATTGATGCTATGGGGGTATGAGGAGCCTTTATCTTGGTGGGCTAACCATGGTGTAAATGCTCCACTTTTACAAAGTCTCGCTTACAAATTGCTTTCCCAGCCAGCTTCTTCATCTTGTTGCGAGAGAAATTGGAGTACTTTTTCATTGATTCATAGTATCAAGAGAAATAAGCTAGCTACTTCTAGAGCCGAAGATTTAGTTTTTATCCATTATAATCTTCGCTTGCTCTCTCGAAGAAAGGAAAAGTGTACAAGTGGTCCAAGCAAATATTGGGATTTTGGTATATCTGTATACATACATATCCATGATTTGATATTTCTTGAGTAATTTCTTTAGCATGATAAGTTCCTTTCACAATCTTCTAAAAAAAATTAGTGTTGTTTTAGGTGGGGATAATTTTAATATTGATGAAAGTATCAATGATCTAGTTGAATTGTCTATAGACGAACCTCAACTAGAAGGAGTCTTCTTTGAAGAGGAAGTTCAAGATTTGCAAGAAGTTGGCATTGAAGAGATTGAGGAAGATGACCTTTGAATAGAATGTACTCATGCACAATGTTTCAAGTGACAAGTCTAGCGTAATTTAAATGTGTATGCTATGTACTTATTTTTTGTCTATGAACTTGTGAACTTACAATTTCTGTAAGACATTTTGGTGGTTATTTGAGTAACTTAATTTGAATAGCTAATTATTTAAAACTTTTGACTAGTGACTCTTGAATATATGTTAGTCTATTTAGTTCTAACTTCTAACTTCTAAAGGTATGTTTCATTTCTTTTGTATCTCTAAATCTCTTTATAACTTTTATTTGTTATATTTCAACAAGTTTATAATAACTTATTTTAATACTTTGTTGTGCGAGTTGTAGAAAAATTAATGAATCATGCCATTTTGGAGAGTGTCTACGTGCCTTCCTAAAACTTGAAAACTAAAGACTCAGTTACTATATTCTACAAGGCACAAGTTACACGTAAGTTTTCCATATAATCTCTCATAATTATGCATATCTCAATCACTATATTTCTAGATTTTTAATTTATTTTTGCCGAATCTCCGCACTCGTACCCGTACCTAGATCCATATCCTCGAATTCTAAAATTTAGACCATGAAGGATCCAACCTTTGGATCCGCACCCATGTCAAACACCTGCATCCGAGTCCGAGTAACTTAGCATGTAGCCTCTCGAAGATAGGTATGGACGTTATCATACCGATCCGCAAGACTCTACTAGACACTTGCCCATGACTTGTAGAACCTATGAACCTAGAGGTCTGATACCACCTGTCACGACCCCATGTACTCAATAAGATTTGGAACTCGATAGATAATTCATATAAAAATAGTTGAATCGCTCCTAAATAGTAATAAAAAATTAAAGCGAAAAGCTTCCAAAGGGAAAATGGATGGATAAATTAAACACTAAGTTATGGGAGGATTTGATTATTTTTTCCTTTTCTTCGGATAGCGTTTACTATAACAAATGAAAAAGACAAATACTTCCGATCATGTCCATCCCCTGTATTGGCTTGTATTTGCATAAGATTTTCTCTCACAAGAATAAGTAAATGTCATATTTTGTAAAGCGATATCAATGTCCACAACAAGAATTCTGTCATACCTATCTAACTGAATGTGCAAGTTAAACAATGTAACTAATTATTTTATATATATTCAGCTGTCAAGTCGGTCAAATAGGCTCATATATAATTTACCATTTTGAACTTGACATGTGATTGAACTGATTGACATGAGATAAGAAATTTGGACTGAACAATTAGAGATACACGTGCAACGCACGTGTTCAAAAACTAGTTATATTTAAAGTACGAAGCTCCAAATGTCAAAGTCGAATTACCAAAATATCCATAAAAATTGAAGGACTATTTTACCCGTTAATTATATATACACTACTTCATTAATATTCTTGTACTCAAAAGTAAACTTACCTTCCAATAAATAATAAATTTGTACTACTTAATGCAGCCTATTCAACTCCAAAGTATTGCTTTCATCTTCCGATACTTCATCGCAAATGTACATACTATCTCAACCTTTAGAATGTCCATTCAATGCTTGCTCTTTGACCTTCCAATAATTATTAAAGATTCATGTATTCCAACCTTCTCTCCCTCTTTCATTCACTTTATAAAATTGGACAATGAAATCAATTAAGCAATTATTCTCACAGACCGTTTGTCAATTGGAAAAATCCTTTTTCTCATTGAAAATTTGCTTTTCATTTGGCATATCCGTTAACTATTTACAGCACATAACACCAATCTATAAGTGTCAAATGAGGTACCTGTTCAATTTATGAGTCTTGCGAAAATTTTACAATTGTTCTTGTTTTTATATATTATTTTCATAGTTTTTATCATGAAAATGAATATCTTTTGTTATGAAAAGTTTGGCTACTACACTATCCTTATTGATTTTCAACGGGAAATAGTGTTAACTTTGTTATTTTCCTTTTAAGTTGCTGTAACAAGGAATTTTTGATTCAAGTGTTAGGCTAATTATCACGCCCATTAGTAGACTTCACTTCTTTACATCCTCTTCTATTTACTTTTACCAGTAAGAAGTCATGGGTTATGTGGAAGTCTACTACATAAATCAAAGAACAATAGTGCCTATAATGCACGGTTAACTGTTAAATTCTTTCCAATTTTGATACAAATTCAAAAGCAAAAATGAGAGTTATGTGTAGTACTATCAATGTAGAGCATCATGTATAGCAATTAATATGAGGAATTTCGGGGCCACCTTTATACATGTGGTTTAAATTTTGTAACTAACGCTGCATTGGTGATATATGTGGAAATGTAACGAATGGTTTTATCTGCATTTGATCTGAAGTTACACTAAACAAAACCGGCTTCACTATCGTGAGAGGTTCAATCAATGAGTTAAGAATATCCAACACCATCACATTGCTAGTTCTTGTGGTGACACCTACAAATGAAAAAGACTCAAGCGAGAGAAAAGTGCCCATTCGATCACCTTTTACTAGTAATGATCTGTTAATGAACAACTCCAATCGCAATTGCAATGTCTAAAGTGACAAGGGGTGTAAGGATGACGAAATTTCCAATTGTAGCAAAGGATACTGAGTCATTCCTCTGAGAAACTTCATTCAAGTAGGCTTGTCTTTTGATGTTTCTCTTCTGTGAAACAATTAAGAACTTGGTGCTAACCTTCTTCAGATTCTTCAGGGGAATGCTGAAGTAATCACCTCGATCTCCAACCAACTTAGCAAGTTGATCAAGAATTGTAGGGATTACCAGATCTACTATCACTTTCATAACCTGACCAAGGATCTAGTCAGTGATGGTAAGGAATAACTAAAGGGTTATTCCGCTCTCAATAACAAAAGCGGAAAGGAAGCAAAGATCTAGTCAATTGCAATTCTTCTCACGTTAATATAATAAAAAATATATTTTAATATATTGAATTTTGAGAAGCGAAAAACGACATAATTTGGGACAGATGGAGTATATCATACATTAATTTTCTTCATACATGGGTGATGTTTGGCCATAATTCATTATTTACTTTACATTTTGGTGTTTTACTATTAAATTGTGCGACACTTGAGCTTAATTGAGTTGTTTTTATGTGTAGGACCATTGGAATGTGAACAGGAATGAAAGTTGCACAAAAGGATCTTAAAAATAGTAGAAAAGAGCACGAAAGAAAAAATCAGGCAAGGAGGAGCTCGCCCCAGACCTCGCCTCACCTGGCCAGAGGTGAAATGGTGCTCGCGCCCAGCCAGGCCTTATGCTCTCATTAATTGAAGAGATTAATGTGTTTGGTCGAAAATCACAAGGAATAAAGTACGTAAAAATTTAGCAATACTCCTCCTTTTCTCTAAATGCACACATTTGATGAGACTTCATCATATAATTGTATAAGAAGGAACTAGATAGATTAGAGTGGGGAAGAGAACGTAACAGATGATAAAAAATAATAATGATAAATAAACTAAGAAATTTCTGGGTCAGGAATTCAAATTTGAGCATTAATATTGGACAACTTTGCTTACCAGACAACCAAAAGGACCTAAATATAAATGTTAACATGTAACGACCTGACTTGTCGTTTAAAGAATTAACGCCCCGTTCAGTGACTTAAGGTCTCGAGCAGCTTCTTTATATGTATTATGACCTGCAGGTGTGGTAAAGTTTGATTTTCGGTAGATTCGGAAATAAATTAAAAAAATAATTCTTATTTAGAAGTTGTGGCTATAAGAGAGATAAGGGTGGCTATAGGAGCGATAAGGGTGGCTATTGATATTGTCAGGGCGGATGGATAAGGGTGGCTATAGGATAGATAAGGGTTGTTATTGTTAGGGACGATATGTAATGATGTGGAGTTGTGGTGTTGGTGATTTTCATGTGATGTTGTGATTTTCTTGTGTTTATTTTATACCTTTTGCAATTTGTCTTGTTGTTGGTAAATTGATAACAATCTGGTTTATGTTGAAATTGAGAAGTTGTGGCTATTGCTAGGCGGATTATAAAATAAAATGTGGGCACGAGGTGTCGTGAGTAAATAATGAGGATATCGGCACGTGAATTGTCCGTGCAGTTATAATATGAAATGTGGGCACGAGGTGCTGTGATTAAATAATAATGATATTTGGCACGTGATTTGTCCGTGCAGTTGTGATATGAAATGAGGGCACGAGGTGTCGGAGAAATATGAGGATTTAATTATGGACACGAGGTGCCGTGGAAATATGAAAAAATGGGCTGAGACCCGTGTTTACGAAAAATATAAAAATTGGCTGAGACCCGTATTTTTATGATTATGAAATGAGGTGCCACATGGTGACTTTTTGATTGAAAGAATTATATTTAAAAAATATTTATTTTGAAGGATTTTTATCTAGAAAGTATTATATGAAAGAATTGTATCTAAAAGATGTTTATTTGAGGAAAATTATATTTGAAGAGATTTATTGAAAGAATTATATTTGAAAGGTAATTATTTGAGCAAATTATATTTTAAAGAGAGTTATTTGAAAGAATTATATGTGAAAGACATTTATTTGAAGAACTTAATTTAATTGGGTGTAATTGTATTTATTAATTGTTGAGCGATATTAATGGTATTAATGTTGTCTGCTGTGCATATCACTGGTTGTTTTATGTTGCCCTTCTTGTTATTTGTTTCCTATTATTTTGTATATTATATTGCATGGGTTATTAGACTAATGAGTGTCTTGACTGTACCTCGTCTCTACTCCACTGAGGTTAGTCTTGATACTTACCGGGTACCGACCGTGGTGTACTCATACTATACTTCTGCATATTTTTGTGCAGAGCCAGGTATTGAAAATATCGGGCTTGAGGAGAGTTAAAGCGGGATCGTAAGGATTCAAGGTAGAGCAGCTTGGTCGTCGCAGTCCCTTAGAGTCTTTTCATTTCATTGTACTGTTAATTTGTAATCAAACAGTATTGTATATTCGGTCCTTGTGATCATTCCATGTATTTAGTTAGAGTTCGTGATTCAGATCTACCAGTCTTGGGAGGTTGTATATTTATATTTGTTCCACTGTTAGTTTTGATTACTTATTTTAAAAAACAATGGCTTCAAAAATATAATTGAAATCGGCTTACCTAGTCTTAGAGAGTAGGTGCCATCACGACGCCTGTGGTGGAATTTTGGGTCGTGACAAGTGGTATCAGAGCTCTAGGTACATAGGTTTTACGAGCCACGAACGAGGCTAGTTGAGTCTTGCGGATCGGTACGGAGACGTCTGTTATCTTCGAGAGGCTACAGAACTGTTAGGAAATTTTCACTTCTATCATTCCTTATCGTGCGACATTTATTCAGCTTGAAGCATATATCTTATGTTCTTTTGCATCCACTCGTGTATGAAATTGTGCACTCGGTATCAACTATGTGCCAACGGTTCGTGATACTATATAGGGGTTATAAGAGAGCCAGGGTTGCTCTAACATTACAACAACGTGTTGTCCAGATCGAGTATGTGGATGTATTGAGAGATCATTCAGTTGTGCACATTGGGGTGCAGCAGGTTCTGACATCTGGTTGATAAGTATGATATTAAGAAGGTTTAATTAATTGCCTAATCATCACAATTATGGTAGGGTCACGAGGTGGATGTAGATCTGAAATAGCTGGTGGTATTAGAGACTATGTAGTTCATATGGGATTTCCTGTAAGCTCTTTGAGTATCAAAATTAGAAAGTATTTTGGTGTTATGTCACGACCCAAAATCCCACCACAGGCGTCATGATGGCACCTAGTCTCTAAGACTAGATAAGACGATTTCAATTACATTTTTGAAGTCATTTTTTTTAAATAAGTAATCAAAACTAACAGCGGAACATATATAAATATATAACCTCCCAAGACTGGTAATACTGAGTCACGAACTCTAACTGAATACATGAAATGATCTCAAGGATCGAATACTCAATATTGTTTGATTAATAATTAACAATACAATAAAATGAAAAGAGTCCAAGGAACTGCGACGACCAAGCAACTCTACCTTGAATCCTTGCGATCACACTCTAACACTGTCTGAGTCCGATATCTCCAATACCTGGCTCTGCAAAAAAATGTGCAGAAGTGTAGTATGAGTACACCACAGTCGGTACCTAGTAAGTATCAAGACTAACCTCAGTGGAGTAGTGACGAGGTACAGTCAAGACACTCACTAGTCTAATAACCTGTGCAATATACTATACAAAAATAATAGAAAATAAATAACAATAATGGCAACACTAATCAACCAGTGATATATACAGCAGGGTAACAAGAACACCATTAATATTGCTGAATAAATAATAAGTACAAGTACATCCAATTAATCAAGTCCTTCACATATAAATCTTTCGCCTATATGCTTCTCAAATAATAATCTTCAGGATATAATGCTTTCCAATAAATATATTTCAGATATACTCCCTTCAAATATAATCCCTTCAAATAAATCTCTTTCAAATATAATTCCTTCAAATAAATATCTTTCAAATATAATTCTTTCAAATAAATCTCTTTCAAATATAATTCCTTCAAATAAATATCTTTCGATTAAAAGTCACCCTGTGACACCTCATTTCAAAATCATAAAATACGGGTCTCAGCCCACTTTCATATTTTCACGGTACCTCGTACTAATTTCTCTATCACAACCGCAAGGACAACTCACGTGTCAATATCATCATCATTTAACCACGACACCTCGTGCCCACAATTCATATCACAATTGCACGGACAATTCACATGCCAATTTTATCATTATTTACTCACGGACCTCGTGCCCATATATCATTTCATAATCCGCCTGGCAATAGCCACAAGCTCCCAATTTCAACATAGACCAGACTATTATCAAGTTTACCGAAACAACATGACAAATTGCACAAGATTTTTAAAATAAACATAAGAAAAATCACAACATCACATAAAAATTACCAACGCAATAACTCCACATCATCACATATCATCCCTGACAATAGCCACATTTATCTCTCCTATAGCCACCCTTATCACTCCTATAATAGCCTCCCTTATTCCTCCGCCCTGACAATATCAATAGCCACCCTTATCGTTCCTATGGCCACCCTTATCTCTCTTATAGCCATCATTATCACTCCGTCCAGCAATATCCCAACACACATAACAACAGTGAAAGGCCACCCTTATACCCACATAATATCAACAGTGGAATGCCACCCTTATATCCTCAAAATAATAACTCAAATAACACAACAATTTACACGGAATATTATCATGGCAACATAACAAAATCAATTCATATCACAATTTGCCCAATGGCCACAACCAATTCCAAAGATATAACAAAATCAATTAATTTCACAATAAATAGCCCAAGGTTCCACACAATGTGTATAAAACCTCAAAACAACAACAGATATGGAAAATCCTTAGTATAGGGCAACGCCTTCATTAATCCAAATTCTTGATAATTATATTAACGCCTCAGTTTAAACTCATTTCATTAATTATTTACAGATGGAAAATTGATAATATAATTATTTACAGGAAATATCAAATCACCAAACTCACAGAATTCACATAAATATACAATTAATAATCACATCAAATTATCATATAAAAATAAATTCAACAAACACGAATTGAGGCATGGCAAATATATGATTTAATAAATGCCAATAATTATCCAATTTACTACACAATATACCTAAGGCTTTAACCCAATAAATTTTGCACATATAAGCCCGAGTACGTACTCGTCACATCGCGTACACGGCTTTTCACATTTCACAAATGGCACATAAGACTCGATGCCTAAGGGGTAATTCCCCCACTCAAGGTTAGGCAAGATACTTACTTTTTTGAAGTTAGGCCGATATTCCAAAATTGCCTTCTTGCTTGAATTGACCTCCTGACAGCTCAAATCTATCCAAATTAATTCAATTCAGTCAATACTAATTATAGGAATTAATTCAATATGAAAATACTAATTTTCCAACAAAATCTGAATTTTAACTCAAAAATTGCCTGTGGGGCCCATGCCTCGGAATCCGACGAAACTCACAAAATCTGACAACTCATTTAATTACGAGTCCACCCATACCAATTTTATCAAATTCTGATAACAACTCGACCTCCGGATCTAAAAAAAATCGTTCTTGAAAAGTTTTACAAAATTCTTGATTTCTTCCATTTAAATCCGAAATAAATGAAGAATATAACAATGGATTTATGAAATATAATCACTTTTGGATATACAACACTTACCCAAGTTGAAGTCGTGAAGAAATCCTCAAAAACGCCCAAGAACGGTGCTCCAAAAATCCAAAATAAAATAAAGGAAATGACCATTTTTAGTCCTTAAATTTCTGCCCATCCATCATTAAAAGTCCATTTTCCGTCACTAAAAGTCCATGTTTTGTCACTAAAAGTCCACACCAGAACTTGCTTGCACCAACAGTTATTGTTTTCACTAAAAAGACTCTAACTCCATCATACGAACTCGGAATTCGATGATTCTTGTTCCTATGAGTCACAAATAATAATACGAACCTAGTCATTCAATCTAAACTCAATGCGGAGCTCATTTGCTCAATGAGACACTAATTTTGCTCTTTAAACAATTAACTCATATTTCGCGCTAAAAATCCAATCGCGACTTGATAAAATTACACCAAACTTTCTAGATCACTCCTATAATTCATTATCAAAATCCCGGAAGTCTCGAAATAGAATTTCGATCTCTAGAATTAAAAATGGACCTTTGGATCATTACATGCTTATGCTGAAAACATCAAACTCTTCCAAAACTCTTCCCCGACATCCTGTAGTGTATCAACCATAACTTTTTGTTATCAACTCCAACTACCAAACGGTTTAAATTTCTGCAAACTAGATATAAAGGGCTACAACTTTCTTGTTTTTCTCATCGCCCAACTCCTTATAGATTGCGAGATATTAGCTCCCAAAGTCAGCCTTGTGCAGCAGAAATTTCTGGCGATGCACACTGTTGTTGCCAAAATCTGCAGTACCAGCTTCAGACAATCGATCATAACTCTTTATACAAATGTCCATATGTCCGAATGGTGAATGGTTTATCATTCTGGAAACTAAAATCAAAGGGCTACAACTTTCATGTTTTGATAATTTTCATATTCCTTATAGATTTCGAGATATAAGCTTCCAACGTAAGCTCTGCGCATCAGAAATTTCGCACATTGCTGTAAAATAAATCAGCAGCTAAAAATGATCTGAAACTACTCCGAAACTCACCCGAGGCCCTTGGGACCTCAACCCAATACATGAACAAGTCCTAAAATATTATATGAACTTAGTTGAAATCTCAAATCACATAAAATAACGCTAAAATCACGAATCATACCCCAATTCAAGCTTAAGGAACTTAAGAATTTCTAACTTCTACATTCGATGTCGAAACCTATCAAATCAATTCCGATTGACCTCAAATTTTGCACACAAGTCATAAATGACATAACGGATCTACAAAAAAATTTAGAACTGGATTCCGACTCCAATATCAAAAAGTCAACTCCATGGTCAAACTTCCCAAAATTTCAACTTTCGCCATTTGAAGCAAAATTTCACTACGGACTTCCAAAATAATTTCGGACACGCTCCTAAGTCCAACATCTCCATACGGAGCTATTGGAATCATCAAAACTACATTTCGGGGTTGTTTACACATAATTCACCATCCGGTCAATTATTTCAACTTATGCTTCAGAAACAAGAATTGTTCTTTCAATTAAACCATGAATCATCCGAAAATCAAACTTGACCACCCTCGCAAGTCATAATACACATTTTAAAGCTGCTCGAGACCTTAAGCCACCGAACGAAACGTAAAATCTTAAAACGACATGTCGGGTCGTTACAATATATATATATAAACAGAGATGTGTTGGCACCTCTCTTTAGCCACCAATAGTATTACTTACATGTAAGTGCATCATAGATTATGGAAGTTTTGTGCTTGATAATACACATTAAAATTCAAAATAGAGGTCTAAATATTTGAGAAAGAACAAGCAACTTTGAGAAAGCATCAAGGCCTACTGATAGTGTTATGACCAATGAATATACGTACAAAAAAAAAATGGCCAAAGAGTGTCACCTCCAGCATCACCAACCGGAGGTTTTAGAATTAGAGATATGCGACGATACAAACTTTTGTATATTTTGCTTATTATTATATAATTCAAACATATATATATATATATATATATTACTCTATTCGTAATTGTCTTACACACAATAAAAATTCGTAATTTTTCATATATCTTACTCTATTGGTGTTTAATATTTTTAGTTATTCAAATTATTTAAGAAATATAACAAGCAGAATGTATTTGTAGAAAGATATAAACTTAAAATAGACAAAGTTGTGTAAACGTGAATTAATGTAGGATATCTAACAGATATGTTTACAATTGATTCATTAGCATATTGCCAGTTTAATAGCTTATTAATGGCTTACATTAACAAAATGTGTTAGAATTAAAAATAAAATGCTCTCTACTTTTAAATTGTCAATTTGCGATCATAATAATATCATGAAAAACATTTTAATAGTCAGAACACATGTAAGGCTAGACGACTTTTTCTACCCTTAAAACACTCCCTCCTTTACAATACTAGCCTGAATTAAAGATTATGCATAGCATTAATGAGACAAAGCACCAATCACCAAATCTATTTTTATCCTTATTAGTGAGTAAAGACTTTTAGAATCTTTCAAAAATCATAATTAGAATAATTAATGCGGATATAATAAATTAGATTGTGAATATAATACAATATACTGAAATTATACAATTGAAATATTTGGGGAGTTTATTTAAGTGAATCATATTTGAAATTGTACATTGGATATAAAAATTATATTAAAATTATACTATGGATATCATAAATATTATAAAAATTATATTGTGAATATAATAAATTTTATTGAAGTTATATTGTGAATATAATAAATTATACTAAATTATATTGTGATACTCGTGGAAGTTATCTATGGCCCTATGAAGAGTGAATCGAATCATACTGAAATTATACTAATGGATATTTTGAAGACAAAGTACATAAAAGTTTTATACCTAAACACAATTAGATAACCAAAATATACCACGGATTTTAATTATGTTTAGGTATAAAAATGGTATGTACTAATTCGTCTTAAAAACATGGATATTTTATTTATTTAATTGTGTTTGGGTATAAATATGGTATGCACTTTATCTGCAACTTGATTAACATTTACTTGCGTTAGGTATAATACTTGGGTGTGAAAATGAAAGATATGGATGCATACAGATATATATGTATAATATACTTAATATATATTGTACATTATATTAAGAGGCTATTGGAAAAGAATACAGAGAGAAATTCATTTGTAGCCATCCGGTGAAAACTAATGACAACTGATAGCCACAAAATAAGGTATACAATCCGTATCCCAAAAATAATTATAAGGGCTAGCAAGTGAAACCTAGAAAATGAACGAGAGACTGGCTCCTCAATGGAACCATAATAGTTGCTAGCCCAACCTCTAGCTTAACTTTCTTTTAAAATTAATGTTAGTAGTTAAAAAATTTGAAATCTCGCCAAATCACCCCCAAAATCCTTCATATCTAGTGAAATCCCCATAAAACACTATCCTTTTAGCCCCAAAATTCCATCAAACCCAAGTCTTCTCCACGACCACAAAAATTCTTCCTATTATACACAAATTACAATCCCCTTTTTAACTTTTACAAAGAATTTTAAATTTTTAGTGATCCAATTTAGAAAAATATAATATTACATAAGAAGAAATACTCATGATATAAGAAGAAGAAGAAAAAGAAGAAGAAGAAGAAGAAGAAGAACAACAACAATAACAACAACAAGATGATGTGTAATGACACGATCGGTCGTTTTGAGCTCTAACATGTCGTTCGGCGGTTTGAGACCATTAGTAGCTTCACTTCAGGTATTATGACTCATCCGTGTCGTCGGAATTGAACTTCGGGGAGTTTTGAGTTGATTTGGTGAGAAAATTCTAAATTCAGAAGCTTTAAGTTGGAAGAATTGACTATAAGGGTTGATTTTGAGTAAACGATCTCGGAATCGGGATTTGAAGGTTCCAACAGGTTTGTATAATAATTTTGGACTTGGGCGTATCTCCGGATCGGGTATTGGATGACCCGGGAGTATTTCGGCGCTTATTACGGAAGGTTGGCATTTGGAAGAATTTCATAAATTTGAGTTGAAGCACATTTCAATGTTATCGATGTCCATTTGAAATTCTGAGTCTGGGAATAGCTCCGTATGGTGATTTTGGTATTGGGAGCACGTCCAGATATGGATTTGGAGGTCCGTAGGTCATTTGGCGAAAGTTAAAAATTTGAAGGTTTTTGAAAAGTTTGATCTGGAGTGGACTTTTTGATATCGGGGTCGGATTCCGATTTCGGAAGTTGGAATAG